>NC_057408.1:53650983-53908956 GCF_019320065.1 Cervus canadensis
AAACTGCAGAATGCACAAAATCATCTGGAGAACATGTCAAAACTGATTTCTGGGTCCTGCTCCTATGGTTTTGCTTCAGAAAGTTAGAGGGGCCTCTCCTCTAACTGGTTAGAAATATGTTGCTGTATTTCTAACCAGTTCCAAGCGATGTTGACGCTGTCAGTGCATAGAACCAATGATCTAGTTTTTATTTCCTGCTGTACACATGATGGAGACCTTCAGAAGCTGGGTGTGACCTACCCAAAGTAGCACTGCCAAGTTGGAGACCCAGGTGCTAACCATACTCTGATGCTGGGGTCCTCTGATTAGTAGACCACATCTGGGTCACAGATGTGGTGACATCTGGGTCTCTGAAACTTGTAGATGACCAGCACAGGCACAAAAAAATGTGTCTGGCTAGTTGGCAATGCTAGTTTCACAGTTTCACCTGAAATCATAGAGGATATGAAGAGAAAAGAATTTCTTATTCTGCTCATCCCAAGCAGAGGATCAAAAGTTTTGTTAATTTTTTTTCCCTTCCTCTCAATGACAAATTTCTGTGGCAGTTTTATTGTTGTGGCTAAAATGTTCTTTTGCAACAAAAACATTATGTCATGCTTCTGAAAATGCAATGAGAAGATTCTTTTCATGGGGTCACTTTCATAGGGTTCTAATAATGACATGTTTTTCTATAAACCTTTAGCCAAGCTTTTTATTTTTTCAATTATTTTTAAGGAATATATTTTCCAGCATTTGGAAATATCTTTCCCAGCCACCCTCCCTATAACTAAATAAGACCATAGATAATAGCAAGATCTACAGGACTTGGCTTTGACCAGCGTTTCACCTGTCTTCTCCCATCGTAGACTGCCAGGGGTCTAGCTTCAGCCTCCTGTTTGTTCCTAATTCCCCTCTCCCTGCCCTCAATGCCATCAGCCTCTCCTCAAGCCAGTTTTGGTTTTCATGCATTGGTCTTCATCTTTCTAGGATCTCTGATCCACATTCTAGATTTGTCATATAACCTCTTTTCTGACTTGGGACCTGCGAATTCATCTCCCTGAAATTCAGGACATCCCTGGTAGCTCAATGGCAAAGAATCCACCTGCAATGCAGGAGAGGTGGGTTCAATCCCTGAGTCAGAAAGATCCCCTGGAGAAGGAAATGGCAACTCCAGTATTCTTGCCTGGAGAATCCCCATGGACAGAGGAGCCTGGCAGGCTACAGTCCATGGGGTCACAAAAGAGTCAGACATGACTTAGGGGACTAAATAGCAACAGTAACAACTTATGCTCAGCCTCTTCAGCTAAACTGAAAGTTTCTTGAGGACACAATAGTATTAACCCTCTTGGAACTCCCTAGCACATATTCAGTCTTGAATAAAAATAGCCATTAGTTGGAATCTTAAAAAAGAGTTGTTGTCATGAAAGATTTCAGAAGTTTTATGTGTTTTAGTAATATGATGCAGAAGAAAAAGCATAGTATGTAGAGACACAGACTTGAGTTCAAACCCAGGATAAGTTATTTGACGCTCTGAGCTTGTTTCCTTCTCTGTAAAATAGCTCTGTGTTCCTAATTCACAGGGTGTTAGGAAAATTAGATACATCTTATATATACAACACCTGTCATGCAGGGGGCACATGGGAAATATTCCCCTGGAAACCACCATGGGTCAGTTCTAGGGCAAATGCTGCCTATCTGGAAATCCAAACACTCGAGGGGACATATTTCTCAAGTGAATTTCTCAACTCTCTGCATCTCTTGGCTGTTGATATCGTGAATCTAGGTCAATTTCCTGTATGTGTCACTTCAGTCTGGTACTTGGTGCTTTAGAGACGTACATACAGTCTGCTGTTGGAACTCACTGACAATGGACAGAAGCACTGCAAATTCCCCTCTATAAGAACAAAATATAAAGACACTGAACACAATACTATAGTGATCATCTCAAAGCTGTAAAAAACTTATGTTAGTGACAGTAGTACAACTCCACTTAGTGACTATCAAGTAAAAAAACAAAAACCAAAAAACTCAATCTTTAAGCTGGATGCAATATACATTTTTTTCAAAATATAATCAGATGGTATTATGGAAAGTATTAAATTAAAATGTTAGCCTAAAATTTAAGTCCTTGTTTATTAAAAGAAAAAAAAGAAGCAATTTCAGGTAGCAACTTTACTAACTATGAAGACATCCCAAACTGTTTTATTTAAGATTCTTGTCTTGTTACACCACTGGAAAATTGAATCTAAATCCATTTACCATAGGCAAAGAAAATGTTTACAACCTAAAACCATATTTACATGCATCTGTAATGTATTTTTGCTTTTAAAAAAAGGTATAAAAGTAAGAATTTGAGGAAAATGATGGAATGAAGAAGAATGCTTCTGCATTCCGAAATTCTGTGAAGCATCTGGAACCACAAAAGCATTTTATGAAATATCACTGTCTTTTGTTTTGCATTCTTATCATAAAGAAGTCCATTCTGGTCATTTTTGCCTTTCCTTATATTCCTACTATTTTTTTTTAACCTAAAACTTACACTAGGTGGAGCCCCATGTTCAAGATTTAGAATGATTTTAAAAAGGGAAAGAAAAAACAATTGAAAGCAAAACCCAAAAGGCACTTTTATTTTCTCACTTTTAAAGAACGCATCCTTAAAATCTACAGTATCATCAGAAAAGAGTTTTTCTTTCTAACAATAAAAACCATGACTATGAATAGGATCATTAATGTTTATTATGGAGAAGCACCAGGTACAAAGCTACAGAGTCAAGAGCTACAAGGATTTGAATTCAATGCAAATATTACATTTCCTTTGAGAAGGAGGCATACGGGGATTGGGGAATAAATCCTTTCTGGACACTTGTAAAAATATTTTGACAATGTTAATGTTCTCCTGTGTCTAAAGTGGGCACAGTCCTCAGATACACCATGACAGTCTAATTAGAGACACAACTGTTGTGAAAACCAAGACTCAAAAACATCAGAGTAAAAGACAAACCTCAAAACATCATCAGGCTTCCCTGGTGGCTCAGACGGTGAAGAATCTGCCAACAATGCAGGAGACCTGGGTTCAATCCCTGGGTTGGGAAGATTCCCCTGAAGAAGAGAATGGCAACCCACTCCAGTATTCTTGCCTGAAGAATTCCATGGACAGAGGAGCCTGGTGGGCTACAGTCCATGGGGTCGCAAAGAGTCGGACACGACTGAGCGACTAATAACGAGGAGGACGGAAAACATCATCATGAGTAAAAGGCAAAATATCCAAATTAATAGCACAGGATACTATATTCAGTATCCTGGGATAAATTATCATGGAAAAGAATGTATGTATATGTATAACTAAATCAGTGTTCTGTGCAGCGGAAATGAACACAGCATTGTAAATCAACTAGACTGCAGTAAAATAAATCAAAACGAAAGCAAAATACATTCAAATCTCTATGTTGTTCTTGGTTAAGAAATACAGGAAGCCCTAACCAGACATATAGGAATATCTGAACTTCGGTTTAGGAGTGACTTCTGAACCGATACACACACACACACACACACGTTCAATTATGGGTCTGTAGGACTTGCTGTTAAAAATAGGCTCTGTCTAGTTTTGAGCCTCTCCGTGGACTCAAGCTGGAGGAGATAAGACTTCAGAGATAACTGGCCAAACTTAGTCATCACTCACAGCTGCTGGACGAAAACACCATGATAGCCCCACAAATATCTCCTGGGCATCGTTGCTGGTTCAGCTCCCCCGACGCTATCTCAGGGCTGTCTTTCCAATGCCACGTGCTCAAAATGCAAAGTTCAGACGAGCCGCAGGAACCCTTGCCCAACTGCCCAGCGCCTGTGCTGACATAGCCTATGTGATTCTGTCAGTTTACTGGGCAGTAAAATGTTGTGTAGTCTGTTTTTATTTTTTTGTTTGTTTGTTTTTATTTTTTTCCAGATCTATACACAGTCTTGGGCCAGGACAGGCCTGCTCTGCTGACAGCCAAATTGTGTAGCACGGTAACCTTTGAACAAGTACAAATCGTTGACCTCACATAAATTCTTCCTCAGAAAATCCAAGAGTCAGGTTCAGGCTGGGTCAGGTAGGCATGGAGGCAGTTAGCACTACCCGAAGAATCCAGCATCAACAGAACCAGGAATTTATACCCGTTAAAGAGAACTGCTATAAAAAACAGATATCAAATATCATGTTTTTCGACATTGGTTTCATATTGTCCATAAGCAAGCCGATCTCTTCCTTTTCAAGCTATTTGCTAAATTCAAATTATTCTGCTACCATAAATGATTTACAGAAGCAAAATTAATAGGAGTAAAGAAGAACAGCACTTAGAGGATAATCTTTGATGACAGTATGTGTGCTCAGTCTCTAGTCATGTCCAACTCTTGCGACCCCATGAACTCTGTATCTCTGTCCAAGGAATTTTCCAGGCAAGAATATTGGAGGGAGTTGCCATTTCCTACTCCAGGGGATCTTCCTGACCCAGAGATCAAACCGGCATCTTATGTGTCTCCTGCGTTGGCGGCGGACTCTTTACCACTGGGCCACCTGGGAGGCCCAGGTGATTTCTTTAAAAAGAAGAGAAATGATCTGAGCTTTGGGTTCTCAAGCTGTTTGTGGACTAAAACAAAGACTAGATGAACTGGACAGACTACATGAGCCTGTTTCGATACCTTTAAAAGTGACAACTTTCATGTAAGATTGCGCATTAAGCTTCTATTTTCAAACCAAGTTTCCATGTTGATGGTTGTTTGTCCTTCTGCTACAATGTACTGGGGTTTTCCAACTAGCTTTTCAGATGGGAGAGGATGTGAAATCCACTCTGTAGCACAGAAAATACACACTCACACACTCCCCCAAACATTGTGCTTTCTCCATTTCTCTTGCCCTCTTGTAGCCAGTACTGATACTATGATAATAGAGTCTTATGGAGTAAAACTTATATTCAAATTATTCCCTAAAAGATAGGTGACCTGGGCATCTCGTATCTACTTCCTGCCTGGTGGATACCAGGAAAGTGATGCTAAATTCAACAGGAAGGATCAATACAGACTCGACAGGTTTACAGCCCTTCAGCTTTCCTCTCTTTATCTCGAGGGTAACATCTTTAGAAGAGTCAGCAGAGGAGACTGGGTAACTGATGCTTTAAAATTTTTTAAATATGGGACTTCAGGACCATCAGGAGAAAAAAATGGTGGGTAGAGAAAGCTACACACTAAAGTAGACTGTAGAATAACTTTGCCAAGCTAATAATCTCATTCTCTATATGCCAAGGAGGAAAGAACTTGATACATCAATTGTTCGTTTTGCTGACACTTGGTATTAGTCCTGAGAACAATTTCTAAGTAAAGTAATGTTTAACTACTTCCTTATCACCAACACTGTCTCATAAGCATAATTGAGAACTCTGCAATTGTAATTCAGTTTGCTTCATTTTTTTTCCTTTTTACTAAACCTTTGAGAGAGAATGATATGTCTTCTTCATCAACACTGTCATCATCTTAGTAATTAAAGTTAAGGCAGGGAAAGAAAGGAACTACAATGTACATAGAAGTCACTAAAAGGAAGGGAGAATCCTCTATTAAAGCAAGCTGAAAAGGCACTTTCTTTCATTTTTTTATTATTATTTTTTGATAATATTTAACATTATTATTTTTTGATTTACACAGCATGTGGAATCTTAGTTTCCCAACCAGGGATCGAACTTGCGCCCCCTGCTATGGAAGCACAAGTCCTAACCACTGGTCCACCGAGAAAGTCCCCAAAGGCATTTTCTTTTAAACACAGTGGAAATGAGCTGAGGCACACCTCCACCCTGCAGGTGGCTCAGAGTCACCAGTGGGGACAAGAGCCCACAGCGAACCTCAGAGGTGATTAGAAGCGAACATCACCAAGCAAGACCCATAGGCCTCTGTAGGCCCAGCCCTGGAACTGATATATATATAGACCCACATGTGGGGACTTATTTTTCCTACAGAAATCACAGCTAAAAGGCACAAGCATCATTTCATTTTTAGCGTCTGGGAATGGAACAAAGAAGAAAGAGTTATGATTCGGTTTTCATTGGCCACTGTAGGTTTTGATAAGAGTGCCTCTCTTTTCAATAAATGGAGGTCATTGGTTGCAGAGGCTATAAAAGTCAAATGAGATATTTTTGGGGGGTAGAAAAGTAAAAGCTACCATTTCCTGGAAGAGTCAGACTCAAGGTTCTGGAGGTTCAAGGCTCAGCTCACGTAACATCTCGCTCCAGAGTTTCATTCTGCTCTGCTTTGTGACCTTATCTACCAATGGGTTGAAATCTCCTGGATATTTGATTGTTTTTTTTCTTTAAACAATTTTTTGGGTCCCTCAACAGCTACTATAGTGCTGTGTATCTTTTGGGGACTCAATAAATGTTGGTGGAATGAGCAGCAGAAGTTTCACTATTTGGAACAGTTACAAACAATGCATTTGCTGCTTTCAGGGCTGGAAGGCTTAGAGCTTAAAGGGTCTTTAAAAAATCATATCTCCTTATTCAGAGAGAAATCCATTTTTTATTAAAACCATTTCTATTAATAGAGCAGATAGAAATCACCCACGGGTTTCATTTCCTCTTTTCAGCCCCAATTTCCCAAATTCACAGGCATTTGGTCCTTCTTCAGTCAATGTCACAAGAGTTCTGAGCCTATACAGGGGACACCATGATAAGCCTACAGTGGGCTCTGTGAGGGGTTTCCCAGGCGGCGCTGGGAAAAAGCTGCCTGCCAATGTAGGAGATGAAAGAGACCCAGGTTTGATCCCTGGGCCGGGAAGATGCCCATGGAGGAGGGCATGGCAACCCACTCCAGTATTCCTGCCTGGAGAATCCCCTGCATAGAGGAGCCGGGCGGGTTACAGTCTATAGGTCACAAAGAGTTGGACATGATTAAAGTGACCGAGCGTGCATGCATGTGGGCACTATGATATCCTTCCAGGAACAAAGGATTTATAATCGTCCAGCTTCCAGAAGTACTGTCAAAAGGCAGCTCTCAGCTGTCAGCCCTTTGTGCAGTTGCCTCCACTGAAGACAGCTGCCTTGCCGAGGTCATACATCCTTCCAGTGGGGCAGGTAAGGGTGCTCGGGCCATCTTGCTCTAATTGGAAATAACCTGAAGGTCAGCCCAGCTCTAAGGGTCCCCATAGGGTGAGCCGAGACCTTTGTGGGGATCACAGCTTCTCCCTCTGTTCTGTCCTGCCTTCCTCCTTGGTGTTGGTTTCAGGGATATCCTGCTAATAAACACTTGGGTCATCAATGTCCGTTTCACAATCTATCCTCAAGAAATAACCCATGACATCCCTGTAGACTTTAGGTGTTAGACATAAGGAATTGTTGAAGAGGAAGTCTCAGTTCTTTCTGGTTTTATAAAACAGCAGGGGCATATATAGGTAAATCCATCACTCCTTATGGCATGCAAAGATACAGGGAGACACACACAGGTGCTGAAGGAATCTGATGGATTCTCATACCAAGGAGGATGGGAGAAGAGGATGCTTATTAGGACAGAATTCTTTTGGGAGCTGTGTGTAAAAGGCAAGCAGGAATTACTAGATAAGGACAAGGGAAGGAGTTGAAAGCAAGAGAGAGAAAATGAGAAAAATCATGGATACATGCAAGTCCCTGGGATGCTAAAGGCAGGACACACATGGGACACAGCAGGAGTATCAAGTGACACAGCCTGGAGCCAAAAGCCACCTGGCTGATGCATCTGGTAGGTGGTAATAGGATCAGGGAAAACTTGCGGGTTATGGTAAAGAGCTTTGTTCTTGACCTTTTTTTAGATGGAGACATGAGACAGATGACTTTCATGCAATCTACACTTCCAGATTTTTCCAACTCCTCACCTCCACCAAAATTACTTGGGAATATAAAGCAAAAAGCAGCACAGACATTTCAGGAGTACGAGGGTGGTATGGACACTTTACATAAACATGTAATTTTTGACATTATCTACTCTGCACACAATTAAACATTTTATAAGAAAAATCTTTAGCACATAAGATTTTTCAAAATATTTTATTTTGAAAAAAGAACTTTGTCTTTTTTTTTTTTTAAACCTCCATTTCATGGGTAATGTTAGAAAAGTAAATAAACATGGACTTTGGAAGAGCAACTATATTATTTGTTACTCAAACACACGAAAGGTACAGATCTTAACTTTTTGTTTATATAACTTGTCCTCTTGAAAGTTTTACTCCTTATCATCACTTTGATGTTTATGTGGTCATCAGAAATTATTGTCATTTGGGTCAGAATGTTTATAACCTCATTACATAAATACAGTGTTGGGGTTCTCTTCAACTATCCTTGCCTTCCTTCTTGTGTGTGTGTATTAGTCGCTCAGTTGTGCCCGACTCTCTACGACCCCATGGACTGCAGCCCACCAGGCTCCTGTCCATGGGATTTTCCAGGCAAGGATACTGGAATGGGTTGCCATTTCCTTCTCCTGGGGATCTTCCCGACCCAGCGATTGAACTCAGGTCTCCTGCACTGCAGGTAGATTCTTTACCATCTGAGCTATGAGGGATAGTTGCCTTCCTTCTTACCTAGAAATTATCCACAAGTAAAATTACATAGACCCAGTCAATAACTACAAAGTTACAACTCACAAGTGCTACAGAAATTCTTGATAAACAGAATTACTAGCTGTACACCAGCAACCACTAGGTGATGAGACAAATAAGGAGGGCTGATGATTTTACACACAATCCCCCGTACATAGCCAGATATGGCATCTGATAGATAGATAAGCTGCCCTGCTGGCTCATGATAAAGAATCTGCCTGCCAATGTGGGAGATGCAGCTTTGATCCCTGGGTTGGGAAGGTCTCCTGAAGGAGGAAAGGGCACACACTCCAGTATCTTGCCTGGGAAATGCCGTGGACAGAGGAGCCTGGTGGGCTACAGTCCTTGAGGGTCACAGAGAATCAGATGCAACTGAGCGACTGAGCACACAGCACAGATAGATATTAACAGATCTTTATTTTACACACAGATGAAATAGTACAGAATAAAAGTGAGTACAGACAATAATGCCATAGAGATAAACTTGAATCCAGCCTATTTTACTTTAGAAATAAATACTTCTTAAGCTCTAATACTTAGACTTATTATTAGCAGCCCCTTACCTGTGACAGCCACACAAACGATTAATGCTCACCAGGCTGTTACAAAACTATGGTGGAGAAGCAGGACCAGAAGCAAGATGGAACCACGGGGGTGTTTAAAGCAAGAGGGAGACATGGGCAGATTTATAGCTTGGATGTGTCTCTGGAGCCAGATGAAGGATGGCGTAAAGATGAAAAGAAGGATTTGGCAAGCCGTTGCAAAACTCAGGTAAGGTATGATGAGAATCTGCACACCTTGGGCAACTGGAAATCCCAGGCTTCTGGTCCAAGATGTCTATGGCTTGGCTCCATCAACTCCTGTCCTTCTCAATGGAGACCCTTGGGAGATTCAAGCAGGAAGAGCTAGCTGACCAAGATAACTTTCTGCTTTTCATGTCTCTCTGATTTTGAGAAGGGCCTTATTACCCTGACTAATAAAGCAGAAAATTAGCTATTAGAGAAGTATTCATGATTAGGTTTAGAGGCTCAATAACCCTCAAAAGCAAGAGTTGAAAATCTAAATGGAATTTGTAGGTACAAGGCTTTATATGAATTGGGGAGAAAAATTAGTTTCTGTTTGACTTTTTTCCCTGCAAAACCACTATTAGTTCTATCAAAATATTATACTGTTGAGGATAGCAACTTCTCTAGAAACAGAAATCTCTTTCATAGGGCAAATCACCCTACTAATTGACACACTTTTTTTTACTATAACCCCTTCTAATCCCCCTACCCCCTGCACAATGAGAGAGCTTTATATAATTACCAGACAAAAGACAAATTTAGTTGTATGTGACAAAATATTGTCTGAGATGCACCAAAATTCTGTTTTTGAAGGTACAGAAGAGTCAAAAAGTATATTAAAATTGTTAAAAGGAAATATATCTAAACAAAAACAGTTTATGATTAGGACCCTGGTGGCTTTTACAGGTAAGTTGTACCTCAGTTTCCTCATCCATGAAATCAGATGATAGGTAAGTTCCTATCATGAGGTTATGAAGATTAAATGAGACGCATGTGTAGTCCATTGCCCAGCACCTGGGAAAGAGGAAGCGATGAAGGTGATGCCGAAAATGAGGGTGCTAATGATATCTGATCATGCACATCCCAGAAAAGAACCCATGTCGGGTGACAAGCCCATTGGCTATTTTTTTTTTTTTTTTAAGAAAGTGATCCCAGATCGACCAAATCTTTAGGCTGCAGACCCAGCCTGTCCCCTCTCTGTAAATGGAACAAAAACAAATTTAAAAAGCCCAAATGACACACACATCAAAAGATTCCTAAATAGAGTAGAAGGGAACCTTAGAAAGTGAAAGAAAAGGAGAAACTGATGAGGACACACATGCTCTGGAATGGAGTCGAATGTGAGAAAACAGGCAAACACTCTGGCTTATACCTTGCTGCTTCTAGGACCAGAGATTTCAGAAGATCCCCTGAACATCTCACAAATACAATGCTATCTTCTGAACTTTCTGAGTCCTAGAAGAAAGAATTCACAATATGTGGCACAGGATTAACTTAAAAGAAGTAGGCTCTAGATACTGATTATTATTGGAAGAGAAAGTGAGATTTTAAGGATGGTTGTCCAGCAGGTTATCGTTTACAATAGGGGTCCCCAACCTTTGGGATCTGATGTCTGATGATCTGAGGTGGAAGTGATGTAATAACAATAGAAATAAAGTACACAATAAATGCAATTTGCTTGAATCATCCTGAAACCGTCCCCCGCTCCTGATCTGTGGGGAAATTGTCTTCCGTAAAACCGATCCCTGGGTGCTAGGTTGAGGACCGCTCGTTAACAAGAAGGATAATGGAAAGACCTACAGACATACACAGAGGAAAACAGAGTGTGAATCCCAAAAGGGGACTTTAGATGTGGAACTGAAAAATCATAGCATAACCCAAAAGGCAAAACTGCTGATTAGGTGGTAATTTCATCAAATCAACAACTCATAGCTCAACAGGGTAAACTCAAGTGATACGTAGTCCTAAGGATATTTACAGGCAACCAAATCATCTAAGATTAAGATTCCCAAATTACTTACACCAGAATAGAAAATCTCACAAACATCCATGCCAAATTTCATGCTAACATTCAATATAGCTTTAGAGATTCCAGAAATAACAGATGGCATTATGTATTTGTAACAGTAACATGCATTTGCTCCCAGCAAGTGAAATCCTGCCATCTCAACTGGCTAAGACGACAGTTTGAAATTTATTTGGAATTTGTGTAGAGGGAGACCCAGGATGAAAGTGGAATGGATGATCAAGACAATGATTTTCCTACAGAAGAATACTCCAAAGGATTTCCTTTTTCCAGGAACCAGCCATGCTAGGGACATTTTTTAAAAAAAGGATAGAAGTTCTAATGAGGTGAATGAGCCTAGAGCCTATTATATAGAGTGAAGTAAGTCAGAAAGAGAAAGACAAATATCGTATATTAATGCATATATATGGAATCTACAAAGATGGTACTGATAAACCTATTTGCAGGGCAGCTATGGAGATGCAGACATAGAAAACAGATTGTGGACACAGTGAGGGAAGGAGAGGGTGGGATGAAGTGAGACAGTAGTACTGAGACATATACATAACAATATGCAAAATAGATAGCCAGTGGGAATTAGCTGGGTGACATAGGGAGCTCAAATCCAGTACTCTGTGACAAGCTAGAGGGGTAGGATGGGGTGGGAGGGAGGTTCAAGGAGGAGGGGACATATATATATGGCTGATTCATGTTAATGTATGGCAGAAACCAACATAATATTATAAAGCAATTATCCTCCAATTAAAAATAAAGAAATTAAAAATGGATAGACACTACTGAACCAGCCACTCCTACAGTATCATGCTAATCAAAGGCTTCTTGTGGGGGTGGGGGGAGGCAGTGGATCTTATTTCCCACATGCTTGATAACTAGAAAGAAATGTAACTAAAACTCTACTTTTTGTATTCAAAACCTGCCTGTCATCTGGTCTCCATTCTACAACAAGAAATCCACCAGCAGACATTAACCCTCTCTCCCTTCCCTGGTCCCACAGGTGGAATAGCTGGGTGCCCAGTACATCCTTACTGCCCGCTTCTGGAAGAACAAAGTTTGATATTTTGAATCTTCCTACCTTGAGGACCAATTAAAGTGGGACCAATTAAAGTGGGATGATTTCATGTCAAATTCACGACTCACTGAATATAAATACATCCACAGTGTACCATTTCCAATGCCTTTATATTAGAAACAATGCCAGCATCACAAAAACAAACACACATATCTGCCACAAATGGTAATTGTGAATATCCGTGGTGTATAACTTATAGAAACAACCAAACAAGAGCCTTAGAGAATTCCATTTCAAACTGTTTTGGATATTTTCAAATTACTTTGTTATAAAGAACTATTCTTCAAAATTGTACAAACCCCCTTCTTCCAGAGATAAAAAAAGCCAAGAGCAAAACATGAAGGCGCATAGGGTGCATGCATGTGGGCACCAGGATGCTAAAGGTATTTTCCCAACAAACAATTTCATCTGGCAGTTTTCTTCTTCTCCAAACACAGAGAGAAATCAACAGCTTAAACATTAATTTCAGGACTCACCCACATCGTCCGTGTCGCACACCCAGAGATAACATTTTTCCAGATGATGGGCAGGTCCCGTGCCATATTCCGAGGGGCAGCAAGACAGGGAGGTGAGCAAAAAGGAGAAGAAAACATAGGTTAGAAGTAATTCAACACCTAGGGGTAACTCATCCCCATTCTGAGCATGATAGTAAGAGTTCTCTCCTTTCTAGAAACTGCCCCATTGCCAAGACACAGCGGGTTAAGGAGAAAGTTGCTATAGGAAAACACGGCAGAGAACTAATGTATGGATACCAAGGGGGAAAGAAGGGGATGGGATGAATTGGGAGATTGGGATTGACAAATATATACTACTATGTATAAACTGATAACTAATGAGAACCTGCTGTATAGACAGAGAACCTCTAGTGAGTGTTCTCTGGTGACCCAAATGGGAAGGAAATCCGAAAAAGAGGGGGTCTATGTATACATAATTTGTGCAGCAGAAACAAATACAAAGTTGTAAAGCAACTATTCTCCAATAGAAATTTAAAAAAAGAAAACAAGGTAGATAATTCATGAGAGACCCAAAGGGATCTCTTGTTAACCCTTTCAACGAGCAGATAAGAGAACACAAATAAGTTGCAAATAAGAGAAGACACATGCAAGCCACATCTGAATATACAACAGGTGTTTCCAGAAAGAGACGATGAAAGAGTTGTATGAACCCACAGGGACATAAAAATAATGAAAGCAATATGGACTAGAATAGGGGAAAGGGGGAGGAGTTTGAGACTATGGTCAAGTAAGTGTGTTAGTCACTCAGTTTTGTCTGATTCTCTGTGACCCCGTGGACTGTCGCTTGCTAGGTTCCTCTGCCCATGGGATTTTCCAGGCAAGAATCCTGGAGTGGCTGGAAGATCCCCTGTAGAAGGATCAATCCCTTCAACCCAGGGGCTGAACCCAGGTCTCCTGCATTGCAGGCATTGTGGCCAAGTAAAGATTTAGGCTTTTTCAAAATCAAAATCAGAAAACTCAGTAAAATTATTTACATATTCCCACAAGCATTTGACTAATAGTTCCAATTATCCCTTTTCTAAGAACATAAATTACAGCCCATTTTAATGGGCTTTAATTCCCTTTCTCCTGGATAAGGGAAAGACTACTCACTCCAGTATTCTGGCCTGAAGAATTCCATGGACTGTATAGTCCATGGGGTCGCAAAGAGTCGGACATGACTGAGGGACTTTCACTTTCATTTAGAATGTGCTACAGGTCACAGCTGTAGAACAGAATTTGAATTTGTCAATGAAAAGACCACAGAAATAAGTTTTATTATCTTTTTATAGGGGCCAGAAAAAATTTTATGGCTACAAAATTTCTAGGCTATGTTGTTTTTCAATCCTATCAACCATAATAGTTGCTCCATTAGGGAAGAATTTCACAAGGTAAAGTCACATGAAACATAGCGTCCAGCCAATGGAACTCCCCAGAGGCTTCATTTAAAACAGAGCATCTGTCACAGGCTTGCCACATGGAAGTCACCTTGGGAGACCAGGCCATGCCAAAGTCATGCTAGAGGAAGTCTGTGACCCTTGGGTCTACCAGGACCTCCTGGGTCTCTGTCTTACAGATGTAAACTACCAAATGTGTTCAGTCGCTCAGTCATGTCCAACTCTTTGTGACCCCATGGACTGGAGGATTTCCCAGGCAAGAATACTAGAGCAGGTTGTCATTTCCTATTCCAGGGGATCTTCTGGACTCAGGGATCGAACCCACTTCTCTGAATTAGCAAGCAGATTCTTTACCTCGCCACTTGGGAAGCCCACTACTTTAAAAGCTATTATCAACTCAGAAGAACTGAAAGCAGTGTCTCGAAGAAGTATTTGCACATCCATGTTCAGAGCAGGCTTATATACAATAGTCAAAAAGTGGAAGCAACCCAAATGTCCATCAGTGCATGAATAGATAAACAAAATGTGGTCCATACATAGAAGGGAATACTATTCAGCCTTAGAAAGGAATGAAATTCTGACACATGTTCCAGCATGAATGAACCTTGAGGACATTACACTAGATGAAACAAGCCAGACACAAAAGGACAGATACTGTGTGATTCCACTTCTATGAGGTCCTTAGAATAGTCAGATTCCTAAAGAAGGAAAGTGATAGAAAGGTGGTTGCCTGGAACTGGGGGGAGGGAGAAACAGGAAGTTGAAGTTCAATGGGAAGATGAAAAGTGTCCTCAGGGTTGACTCCACAGCAATGCAAAAGGATGTAACACTCCTGAACTTAAAGATAATTAAGATACTAAATTTTATGTTATGTGCATATCATTGTTGTTGTTCAGTCACTAAGCTGTGTCTGACTCTTTGCGACCCCATGGACTGCAGCACACCAGGCTCCTCTGTCCTTCACTATCTCCCAGAGTTTGCTAAAATTCCTATCCATTGAGTCGGTGATACTATCTAACCATCTCACCCTTTGCCGCCCCTTTCTCCTTTTGCCTTCCATCTTTCCCAGCATGAGGGTCTTTTCCAGTGAGTCAGCACATTACCACACTTAAAAACAAAACAGCTATTGTTAGAATGATTACTGGAACTATTTGGTCACCCCTTGTAGACCCAATCTTCAGAAGAAAGAATAAGAGTCTAAGTCACGCTCAGCATAAAGTGTTAAAAATATTGCAGTTTGTGAAAAAAAAAAAAAAACAGCCTTAGCACATACTCAAGAAACCTGGTCTTCCTCTCAGCAGGTCTGGGACAAGAGCAGTTCCTTAAAGGGCACTGGATGAAGTGTGACAGAGACGCCTGCAAAGACCAGATAGGAGCCAGCCGTCAGCACTCAGCCCACAGCCCGCTCCTGATCCGTCCAAGTCCGCGCAACCTTGCAAAGTGCCCCTGCAAGGTCTTCCTGACGTCCTCTGGGTATTTAAAAAGTTTAAGAACTTGACTTGTGGGTAGTGTTTGGTTTAATCTACTTTCCTAGTTCTAATAGTGAATGGTGTTTTCTTCTCAGAACACACAGACTTCCTTGGTAATGGCCAAAGGACACAGCTGATCCTCTCTGTGGATAAAAATAATATTGACTATTTTTCTTTCCTAGAGAATCAGGAAAGGGAATATGTGGGTGTATATATGAATCACTGTCACAGAAGTGAGCTTACACATCTGGTTTCACTCACCTTCTGCCCACAGTTTCCATCACCCTATGAACCTGGCCCCTGAGTGCATGGGTTGATCTCACAGTGAGGGGAGGTGGCTCAGAGTAGGGGGAGGCTTGGGGAATCTGAACTGTGGGTTCAGGGGTCCTTTAAAGGAGCTGGGGGAAGCTTGAGCAAGTCATTAAACATCTCTGTTTCCTTGAGTGGAAAAGGAGAATAATGTCCTGGTTTTCTCATCAAGTTATGGTACAGACGAAATGAAATGATGTTTGGAAAAGACCTTTGGGAAATAAGCAGGAAAAATTCAGAGTGGGCTTTGGAATGTTGTTGAGTATTTATTGTCTGCTTCTCAGCAGGAATGCTCAGTTCCTTCCTTGGATAAGAAATGTAGAAATAGAATATGCTGTAGCCTCAACTTCAACTTCCAATTGTATTTTTTATTATCCACCCCTACAGGCTTATTTTCAACCCCCCGAAGGCCCATGAGTCTATTCCTGAAGTGCGGTCCAGGACTCCAGGAGGCCCCTAGCCTCTTCCAGGAGGCCCATGAGATCAAAACAATTTTCCTAGGCATGTTGTTGTTGTTAGTTGCTGAGTCACGTCCAACATTTTTGTGACCCCATGGACTGACTCGCCAAGCTCCCCTGTTCATAGCATTTCCCAGGCAAGAATACTGGAGTGCGTTGCCATTTCCTTCTCCGGGGAATCTTCCTGACCCAGGGATCAAACCCCTGTCTCCTGCTTGGCAAGTGGATTTTTTTTTCTTTTTCTTTTTCATTTATTTTTATTAGCTGGAGGCTAATTACTTTACAATATTGTAGTGGTTTTTGCCATACATTGGCATGAATCAGCCATGGATTTACATGTGTTCCCCATCCTGAACCCCACCCACCTCCCTTCCCATCCCATCCCTCTGGGTCTTCCCAGGGCACCAGCCCTGAGCACTTGTCTCATGCATCCAACCTGGACTGGCGATCTGTTTCACACTTGATAATATATATGTTTCAATGCTGTTCTCTCAGATCATCCCACCCTCACCTTCTCCCATAGAGTCCAAAAGTCTGTTTTATACATCTATGTCTCTTTTTTCTGTCTTGCATATAGGGTTATCATTACCATCTTTCTAAATTCCATATATATGCGTTAGTATACTGTATTGGTCTTTATCTTTCTGGCTTACTTCACTCTGTATAATGGGCTCCAGTTTCATCCATCTCATTAGAACTGATTCAAATGTATTCTTTTTAATGGCCGAGTAATATTCCATTGTGTATACGTACCACAGCTTTCTTATTCATTCGTCTGCTGACAGGCATCTAGGTTGCTTCCATGTCCTGGCTATTATAAACAGTGCTGCGATGAACACTGGGGTGCACGTGTCTCTTTCAGATCTGGTTTCCTTGGTGTGTATGCCCAGGAGTGGGATTGCTGGGTCATATGGCAGTTCTATTTCCAGTTTTTTAAGGACTCTCCACACTGTTCTCCATAGTGGCTGTACTAGTTTGCACTCCCACCAACCGTGTAAGAGGGTTCCCTTTTCTTCACACCCTCTCCAGCGTTTATTGCTTGTAGACTTTTGGACAGCAGCAAGTGGATTTTTTTTTAAACCAGAGTCACCAGGGAAGCCCTTTCTCTCGTCATACTAAAGGGTAATTTGCCTTTTGCATACAGTGGAAGTTTCTGGAAGCTACATGGTCTATGAGGTCTCACCTTCAGTTTCTAAGTGGGAAGAAGGAACCTACATAAGAATTCACTCTCTTAAGCTGGACATTAAATAGAATTGCAGTAACACTCTTTACCCTAAATTATTCTTATTCTGGAAATATAGGTAACTTTCATAAAAATATTCACATTCATTAACCTCCAGTTAAAGATAAATTTAAAAAATGTTTACATTCACATGGTATGGAATTTACTATTTTTAAGTGAATTAAAAACAAATATCTGAAAAATTTCTCAGTTGTAATTTTGAATGCAGTACGTATCAATAAGTATGCCATGAATAAACAAAGGTTCTTCAATCATTTTTAAGAATGATTGAAGGACAGAGGTCCTAAGACCAAAATATTTGGGTACCGCAGTGTCTACAGAGGAAATCAGGAGAGTGAAGGGTAAAAGATGAGGCTGAGAAGGATGCAGGAGAAGCTCCTGGGGGCCACATGCGTGATTCTGGTCTTTACCGAAGAGCAAGATCAGTGTGGTCCACACGTGTTGGAGGCTGCAGTTACAGTTTCTTTCCCTGCCTGGGATGGATGTAAAGAATTACTCACCACTCAACTTACTCTTCTACCTTTTAATGATTCATCATAGAAAGATGAATTCATAAAGCTCCAACATAAAGCTTCATCACCCTATAATGAATCTCAAGGTTGCTTTCAAAAAGAATAACTTCCCCTCTGTGGTTGGTGCAATGTCTGCATTGTGCTCATTTTTTGAAACCCACTTTATGGTTAATTGGGAAGTGGGAAATGTTTATAGAGGAGCCCGCATTCCAGTGGAGCCAAGATCAGAGTCATTGCTCTGAGGATGCTCTGTGGGGCGGGAAGAAATAGAGCTTCCAGGATAGGTGGTCCTTTCTGACATCAGTGAGGCCTTCTGAGCGAGTGAAAGTCACTCAGTTGTGTCCGACTCTTTGTGATCCCATGGACTATACAGTCCATGGAATTCTCCAGGCCAGAATACTGAGTGGGTAGCTTTTCCCTTTTCCAGGGGATCTTCCCAACCCAGGGACAGAACCTAGATCTCCCGCATTGCAGGCAGATTCTTTACCAGTTGAGCCATCAGGAAAGCCCAAGAATACTGGAGTGGATAGCCTATCCCTTCTCTAGGGGATCTTCCCAACCCAGGAATTGAACCGGAGTCTCCATTGCAGGGCGGATTCTTGATCAACCGAGCTATGAGGAAGTGAGCCTTTCTGTGCTGCCTGCAAACCCTCTCTGCTAGCCCTATTGGCTTTTTGGTACCTGTCACCTCAGAAGCTGCTGCAAGCTTTATCCCTCTTCAAGTCCCTTCTGCATTCCCCTAACTCTTAGGGGAAAAAAACCAAACAAACCTCACTTCTCTCTTCACCAAGGAGCTAGAAGCAGGCAGCTATGGGGTTAATATTTATGACTATAAAATTTATGAGCTGTTAATGTCGGCAAGATAAAAATAATTACCTTAATATGCAATTTCCAGGAATAAATAGCAACCAAAAGCGTGATTATGATTTTAATAACAAGAAAATAATTGTATGTTAGTAACATCAGTGAGAGAAGACAGATTTAAGGCATATCCAGGTAAGGAGATGGGTGTGAAGGAGATGATGGAATGCAGCCAGGCAATAAGGCCGGTCACATCAAACATTTTTAATGAACTGCATTCTCCAGGGACGCCTGCTGGAACAGCATCACTGAGGGGATAGTCTGTATCTTAAAAAACAAAACAAAACTGATAAGGTGCTCAAGCCTTCCAACAAGACTGAGATGGTGGAATGTCAGGAGAGGAGGGCAGACCTATAAAAAATGCTAAAGACATCTGAGCAAAAAACCCATGGACTTAAACTTCTCAGTCTTGTCTGACTCTTTATGACCCCATGGACTGCAGCCTGCCAGGCTCCTCTGTCCATGGAATTCTCCAGGCAAGAATACTGGAGTGGGTTGCCATTAGCTTCTTCAGGGGAACTTCCCAACCCAGGGATCAAACCCAGGTCTCTGCATCTCCTGCATTGGCAGGTGGGTTCTTTACCACTGAGCCACTTAGGAAGCTAAACTTCTGAGTGGATCTAATTAAAATTTTTCTTTCAAAATTTGTTTATTTAAATTGAAATTTATTATTTTTTTTTACAACACTGTGTCAATCTCTGCTGAATAGCAAAGTGACTCAGTTACATACCTCTATATATTTAAAAATATTTTTTTCCCTTATGGTTTAATCATAGGATATTGAATATAGTTCCCTGTTTCTCTCTCTCTCTCTCTCTCTTTTTAAAGGGTGTAAAGTAAGGAGGGAACCAGTCTGATTTCACAGAGATAGTCTGTCTTTTTGAATCGACTTTGGCTTGGCCAGTCGTCACTTGCCCTGGGCAAGCCTTGATTTTGTTGTCTTTGCTCACCGCTGCAGAGCTGTAAGAAAGGTCAGAAATAAGGGCATTTTCAGCCCTTAGGTCAGAATACTTGGAGCACAGCAGGTGCTCAGTAAATGGCAGTTCCTTTCTTGGTTTCCTCCCTTTTTTTCTTCACATCACAACCCACTATCTAAGAGCTGCTCAATTTTTAGGTAACCATTACAGCAACAGAGAGAGAAACAGAATTGAAGGAAGGTGTATACAGTGAAGACAGATGCCTGTGATTCATGAATAGATTAAAAATAGAAATCTTTATCTCATGATGATTTAGTTGAAACGCTCCTCCCTGACAGCTGATTTTGACAACTTTATTTATTCATTGATTGATTCATTCATTCATTTATTGGCTTCACTGCATGGCAAATGGGATCCTAGTTCTCCAACCAGGGGTGGAACCTGTGCCCCCTATTGTGGAAGTGCAGAATCTTAACCACTGGACCACCAGGAAAGTCCCCCTGACATCTAGCTTTGGATGTGGTAACTTGATTGACTTCTAGAAACTTCTTCAATTTTAACATTTAAACTACTTGGGATTGGTGAAATCACTTATAAGAATGCACTTAGGATGTTGTTTTGTCGTTGTGGTTTAGTCGCTAAGTCGTGTCCGACTCTGCAACCCCAACGGACTGCAGCCTGCTAGTCTCCTCTGTCCGTGGGATTTCCCAGGCAAGAACACTGGAGTGGACTGTCAGGCCCTCCTCCAGGGGATCTTCCCAACCCAGGGATTGAACCCCGGTCTCCTGTGGCTCCTGTATTGGCAGGTGGAATCTTTTCTGCTGAGCCACCGGGGAAAGTGAAAGTGAAAGTGTTAGCTGCTAACTCAAGCCTAACTCTTTGCAACCCCATGGACTGTAGCCCACCAGGCTCTTCTGTCCATGGAATTCTCCAGGCAAAAGCACTGGACGGCTTGCCGTTCCCTTCACCAGGGGATCTTTCTGACCTAGGGATCGAACTCCTGCACTGCAGGCAGATTCTTTACAGTTTGAGCCACCAGGGAAGCCCCTCTAGTTCCCTGACCAGGGATCAAACTCCGGGCCCCCTTCGTCAGGAACGTGGAGTCTTAGCCACTGGAACACCAGGGAAGTCCCTTGTTTTTCAAAATTATCATTATCAGTTTATCTGCTTCACTCCCGTGAGGTATAAGATTTGATATTTTAATAAAATTATCTTTAGAAATTCATAACATTTTGTATCATGCTTATTGGCATTTATATATTTGTCTCCCAGTAAGATGAGAAGCACCATTTTTAATTCACACTTTTATTTTCATGGCCTGCATCAGTACCTTGCTTGTAAAAAATAAGTGAAAATCAAATTGAAGTAAGTACAACACCTTGTATTTGATTTGAGTTAGAAGACATTCTATTTTTTTTTTAATCAAAATGTACTTGATTTACAATGTTATGTTAGTTTCAGGGGTATAGCGAAGTGATTCAGTTATACATATATATATATTTCCATTAAGTTATTACAAGATATTGAATATATTTCTTTGTGCAATACAGGAAATCTTTGCTGTTTATCTATTTTATACATGGTTGGGTGTATCTGCTAATCACAAACTCTTAGTTTATCCCTCCTCATCCATTTACCTCTTTGGTAACCATATTTGTTTGTCTGTAAGTCTGTTTCTGTTTTGTAAATGAGTTCATTTGTGTTATTTTTTAGATTCCACATATAAATGATATCATATAATATTTGTATTTCTCTGACTTAATTCACTCAATATGATAGTTTCTAGGCCTATCTATGTTGCTGCAAATGGCATTATTGCATTCTTTTTTATGGCCTCATAATATTCCATCATATATATATGTTGCCACATCTTTATTCATTCATCTTCAGTGGACACTTAAGTTGCTTCCATGTCTTGGCTATTGTAAATGGTGCTGATATAAACTTTGGGGTTCTTTTTGAATCACAGTTTTCTTTTGTAGACATATGCCCAGGAGTGGGATTGCTAAATCAAATGGTAACTCTACGTTTAGCTTTTTAAGGAGCCTCCATACTATTCTCCATAGTGGCTGGACCAATTTAATTCCCACCTACAGTGTAAGGGGGTTCCCTTTTCTCCACACCCTCTCCAGTGTTTATTATATGCAGATTTTTTGACGATGGCCATTCTGACCAGTGTGAGGTGGTATCTCACTGCAGTTTTAATTTGCATTCATCTGTTAATTAGCAGTGTTGAGCATCTTTTCAAGTGACTGTTGGCCATCTGTGAGACATTTTCCTTTTTAATGCAATAGCACAAAAGGGCTATGGGGTTATCAATCCCATACAAACATACAATTACAGTTAATTCAATCAGATGGCTTTCCTACTCATATCAGGATTGATCAGCAGAACTAAGGAAATGATAGCTTTATTTGGGAAATACAGAAGGTAATACAATAGGAACAAGGAATGTATTGGGGGAAGAAAGCCTAATAGAAAGCATAGAAGTGAGACTCAAGAAAGTATGTGGACATCAGAGCCCAGAGAAGTGGGCAGGAGAAGATGAATGAGGAATCAAGAAGGGATGCTATAGATGAATTCAAAGATTTTCTCCTCGGGCTGTCCCCATGATGAGGCACCACTGGCTTCCTGTCTGAGTCCCACCAGTGGTCCTAATAATTCCAACATATGCTCATGACACAGACTGAGTATAGTTGTCTGAACTAGCCTAGAAACCTAACCATAATTTTCAATATCTTCTCTCTGGGCAAAAAATTCAAAATTCCAAACAAATACTGACAAACGCACTTTTGGAAAAACGATTCTTCTGTAAAACGGGGAATGACTATATTCAAAAAGGAGGTCTCTGCCTTTTATCAATCAAATCATCTCACCCCTAGGAATGAAAGGCCAGAGGTTGAAGAAAATAAGCATTTCCGTGCTCTTACAAACAAAACACACTACATCCATTAAAGGGCTCTTTGATCATTGCTTGCCTTCTGCTTTGAAAAATAACTCAGAAAAAGAGTGCTGAAACTTGTCAAGGTATATGACTGCATGCATTCCTTGTGGCATGAGCTTCTACTCAGTCTCTAAGTCGTATCCAACTCTTTGACCCCACAGACAGTAGCCCACTAGGCTCCTCTGTCCATGGGATTCTCCAGGGGTGAACACTGGGGTGGGTAGCCATTCCCTTCTCCAGGGGATCTTCCCCACCCAGGGATCCAACCCAAGTCTCCTGTGTCTCCTGCATTGGCAGGCAGATTCTTTACTGCTGAACCACCAGGGAAGTCCAATTCCTTATGGGGTTGGAGGGTGGGGAGAGGTATAAATGTTTCAAAGGAGACCAAGGGCTCAAAAAAAAAAAAAAAAAAAAAAGACTCTGTTGGCAACATTGCCCAACCCATTCCAAAGGGCACAGGACTTCTGAAGCCAGGCTTTTCCCTGTGTGAGCACAGCTGAAAAATAAAAGGTTTCAGGATGTTCAAGGTCACTGACCTCATCCTGTTCACATCTCTGATGCTGGCTTTCACATCAGGAACAAACTGATACTTTGGTAGGTCAATGCCCCAAAAAGCCAATTTAGGAATTCAGTGTCTCTCTCTGTGAGCAGCGAAGAGTCAACACAGAGTAGGGGAGAACCATACCATCAATTTCAAGCAAGCAACCTCACAAGGACAAATTCTGCTTGTGGCTACAATCAGGAAACCATCGGACCATCGAGACAAGTAGGCACCTGGAACTGAGCACAATGTTTTTAGCCTGGGTAGAACACACATGCTCACAGCTCTCTGACTGTTGGGTTTAAAGGGAAATTCAAACCCCTCACTGCAGATACAAGGAGAAATTTAGCAGAGACAAGGATCTTTAAAATATCACTCTGATGAACTCAGCCACTTAAATTTTTTTGAAAACACAGGAGCAGACACGCTTAGTTTGCATCCTGGTTCATGATGCTAAATCAAGTTTTTAGGATTCTTTGCATTTATTGAATGCCTACTATGTGCTCTGCAACGTGGGAGACCCGGGTTTGATCCCTGGGTTGGGAAGATCCCTTGGAGAAGGTAATGGGAACCCACTTCAGTATTCTTGCCTGGAGAATTTCATGGACAGAGGAGCCTAAAGGGCTACAGTTCATGGGGTCACAAAGAGTCAGACATGACTGACTGACTAACACTTTCACTTTCACATGCTCTATATAGAAGGACAGGCTCACAAAAATCTGGCTCTTGGCTATTAAGAGAATTTTGGGATTAAGAGGTAGGAACTTTCAGTTGTGAAATGACCAGTCACAGGGATGAAATCTACGCCACGGGAAATATAACCAGTCACTATGTAGTTAATCTTTGTACAATATGTTGGGGCTTTCCTGGTGGCTCAGACAGTAAAGAATCTGCCTGCAGTGCAGGAGGGTAATTAGACTTACTGTGGTGATCATCGTGTAGTATACTAGTTCAGTTCAGTCGCTCAGTTGTACCCAGCTCTTTGTGACCCCATGGACTGCAGCACGCCAGGCCTCCCTGTCCATCACCAACTCCCAGAGCCTACTCAAACTCATGTCCATCGAGTCGGTGATGCCATCAAATATCAAGTCACAAAGAACAGACACAGCATTGTAGGTCAACTATGCTTCAAAAACACTCTCAGAAAAAGAGATCAAATTTGTGGTTTCCTGAGCTGGGTGTGTCTCTGCTTTGCCAACAAAGGTCTGTCTGGTCAAGCCTATGGTTTTTCCAGTGGTCATGTATGGATGTGAGAGTTGGATTGTGAAGAAAGCTGAGCGCCGAAAAATTGATGCTTTTGAACTGTGGTGTTGGAGAAGACTCTTCAGAGTCCCTTGGACTGCAAGGGGCTCCAACCAGTCCATCCTAAAGGAGATCAGTCCTGGGTGTTCATTGGAAGGACTGATTTTGAAGCTGAAACTCCAATCCTTTGGCCACCTGATGCGAAGAGTTGACTCATTGGAAAAGACCCTGATGCTGGGAGGGATTGGGGGCAGGAGGAGAAGGGGACGACAGAGGATGAGATGGTTGAATGGCATCACTGACTCGATGGACATGGGTTTGAGTAAACTCCAGGAGTTGGTTATGGACAGGGAGGCCTGGCGTGCTGCGATTCATGGGGTCCCCAAGAGTTGGACACGACTGAGCGATTAAACTGAACTGAGGTGAACTGAGCTGGGTGTGGGGGCGGGGGAAGGAGGAAGTGGACGAAAGTGGTCAAAATGTACAAAGTTATGAAATAAGGAAACACTAGGATATAATGCACAATATGATACATATAGTGAAGGCCTGAATGTTGCTGTATAGTTTATATGAAAATTGAGAGTAAATCCTAAGACTTCTCATTACAAGGAAGACAAGTTTTTTCTTTCTCTTTTATTTTGTATCTATATGAGATACTGGATGGTCACTAAACTTACTGGGGTCATCATTTCATCATTACGCTGTCCACCTTAAATTTACACAGTGTGGTAGGTCAATTGTTGATGTTGTTGGTTAAGTCACTAAGACAACTCTGACGCTTTTGTGGTCCCATGGATTGTAGCCTGCCAGGCTCCTCTGTCCACAGCATTCTCCAGGCAAGAACACTGAAGTGGGCTGCCAGTTCCTTCCCCAAGGGAACCTTCCTGACCCGGGGATCAAACCTGCATCCCCTGCACTGGCTCTACCACTGGGCCACCAGGAAAGTGCTGTAGACCAATTATATTTCAATAAAACTATCAGAAAAATACAAGAGTTTTGGTTGGGTTTGTTGTTGTTTTAATATTTATTTTTATTTATTTATTTGGCTGCGCCGAGTCTTGGTTGCAGCATGTGGGATCTAGTTACCTGACCGGGGATTGAACCTAGGCTCCCTGCATTGGGAGCACCGAGTCTTAGCCACTGGACCACCAGGGAAGTCCCTGTCGTTGCTTTTTTGAGGCAAGGTCTGGGGCAGTATTCAGAAGCAATGGGCAGAGAAAGAAGAAGAGCATATTTCTTTGACTAATTTTCTGTGAACACAACGCAACTTGCTTTATTGCATCCATGACACCCAGCACTCACTTTCATCCAACACAGTGAAGTATAATGGGAGGAAATGGTTATTTTCCTTGTTTTGTTTTTTCTATTTTTCAACTGCATTTCTCAATCTTGTTAAAATTATACTTTTGGTCAGAGCAATAATTTTATGGGTCAGACACTTTTCCCAAATCTTCTCATTTCCAGGCAATAAGTGAACTGCACTCCCATAGAAAGTCACCAGTGGCTCAGCCCAGCTGTTCTTTTATTTATTTGGCTGTGCCGGGTCTTTACTTGCGGCATGCAGGATCTAGTTCCCTGGCCAAGCATGGAACCTGGGCCCCCTGCACTGGGAGCAAGGAGTCTTATTCACTGGACCACCAGGGAGGTCCCAGCCCAGCTGCTCTTTGAAGCTTCAAACAGCTCACCACTAGAGCCATTTGCTACACTCCAGCCCTGCCCAATGGACCTTGACTTCCCACTAGACTAAAAGCTGGCCGGATGTAACCAACACCCCCTTTCCTGAGGCCAAATGGAGTCTAGGAGAAAGCATTCTGAAAGATGTGCTATACTTTAGCCTCTGATGATCACTCCAATAGATTTTAGTGAAAACCACACAGATAAATAATCTTCCCAGGCTTTGTAAAGATACTTAGAATATCTTTGAGACCATCCAAATCTAGGAGGAGAGGTGAAAGGAGAGGAAAATAAAATGAAATTCTGGGTAATGTGGTTAAAGAAAGTGTTGAGCCAGTTCCGAAAAATAGGACATCGTCATCAGACTAATGAGATCAATTAGCCAGAGAACAAAACTATATTACCTCTGATTCTAATAATAATATTATTGTTACTAAAGAATTGTTTAGTATTTGGTTTTGCTTCCTTTGTAGTTTATTTTACTGAAGTGTCGTTAATTTACAATGTTGTGTTAATTTCTACTATACAGCGAATTTAGTAATTTTGTATAGCAGACCCTTGCAAAGTGATATTTTCACTTCCTTGGGCCAAAATTATGTTTCAATAATGCTGACGTGTAAAACCGATCATGAAGTTTATGTGATGCTATCAGGTTTAGAAAACAAAAGGTTTTTAATCTATGATGATGTTTTCAGATTGTAGATTTGAAAGCTGGAACAGCTGTAACTCCATCCTAAAGATGAATAAACAGTCATCCAGGGAAATTAAATGCTGATAAACCCACAATCTGGAAAATTACATCACTGTTTATTTTTCATGAAACACAGTTATCTCCTAACTGTATCTAGGGGGTGGACAAAGCTACACTTAAGACAAAAAACTATGTGAAATAACCTGAAAGAGAAGTGTATACTCGTATATTGAAGGTATAAGACATACATCAAAACATCATATTTTTCACTGAGTGAAAAGATTTGACATCTGGGTTGCACATACACTTCAGCAGCATTACTCATTGTTGAATTACCTAATTCATTTTCATCTTTAATATGTTTTCCCAAGAAAGCAAATGACTAAGAATAGCACCAGTTACTCATCCTTTATAAATATAATGTAGATAATGTTGAAATATGATAATATTCCCCAAGATTCATAAAATTTATGAAGGAAAGTATCTAAGCCACCCAACCTTTGAAGAATGAGATATCTACGTTTTAGATTCTGTTATTCCAGCATCTAATCATAGGAGAAAATGTTAGGGGCCTCCTAGGAAAGAACCCAGATCAAAGCGGAAGAGATTCAAGGTCCAAGGTCAGCAAGGAGTGTGGTGCAAGGTGGAAAAGCTTCCTGGTTGCCCATCTAACTTTCTGCCCTTTTGTGCCATCAAGCTTACTCCACCCACAGCCAGAGTAAGCCCTCTATTTCTAATTTCCTATATGACTCTTCTACACAAATTTCTTCCATGGGTCTCCATTGCCTATTTGATAAACTCCAAGATTTCTCAGATGGTGCAGTGATAAAGATTCTGTCAGTGCAGGAGATGTATAAGATGTGGGTTTGATTCTTGGGTCAAGAAGATTCCCTGAAGTAGGAAATGGCAACCCATTCCAGCATTCTTGCCTGGAGAATCCCATGGACAGAGGAGCCTGGTGGGCTACACTCCATGGATCGCAATGAGTCGGATGCGACTGAGCGCGTGTGCGTGTGTGTGCGCGCGTGCACACACGCACACAATTTCATAAGCTTACAAGCTTGGTATCCTTGTTCACACATTTACTATGTGCCAGGGATATTTTATGAAACCATGAAACCTGTAACTGGCTTGGAGTGTGATACAGAGTAGGCCTGGCTCCCTCTGTCTGGGTCCTGAGTGAAAGAGCCACTTCACCTCAGTCACAGAATCCGCCAAGAGGCACTGTTGTGTGCTGGTGTCTCCAAGACAAAGGGCTGAACGCTGGACCTCACGGGGCCATGAGGATAATACTACCAGCTGAGTAGTGATCCAATCACTACTAGCATGGAAACTGTGGGCTTTCCTGGTGGCTCAGATGGTAAAGAATCTGCCTGCAATGCAGGAGACCCAGGTTTGATCCCTGGGTTGGGAAGATATCCTGGAGAAGGGAATGGCAACCTATTCCAGTATTCTTGTTTGGAGAATCCCATGGACAGAGGAGCCTGGCAGGGCTACAGTCTGTGGGGTCACAGAGTCGGACACGACTGAATGACTGACACTTTCACTTCACTTTTCTACTGAACCTGTACTCAATCCAGACTTTGGGAAAGCTGGGGAGCATGTCAACTGCTGGCCACCTCTCTATTGGGTTCAAGTCAGGGTGGGTTTAACAGCATCCTTGGGTGCATCTGTCAAATGTCATCATTTGACATCATGGTGGCCTGAATAAAAGCAAGTGTAAATGGTGGAGTGCAGGCAGCCCAGAAGAATTTGGTTTCACAAGCCGGGGAGTGATCCCCAGGGATTCCTAAGGTCAGTAGGCGAAATCTGACTCTATTCAGAACTAACATGATTGCAGGTGGCGATAGAGTGAGTCACATTACGGTTATTAAGCTCTTTGGCCTGGGAAACATGGCTTACTTGTGCATCCACTGTAAACTGAACTGCTTTTTCAAAAAGCAGATCAGCTCTGCCCAGTTGAAAAAAGGTGAGCAGTTTTACCTAATTATCTTGGTTATTACATGATCAGTGTGGATCACTTCAAGATCAAAGAGTCTAAATGAATTTGTCATGGATTGTTTTAGCGCAGAGACAAATGTCTGTGACATTATTTTTCCAACATGAATGATGCAGAGGAGGTAGATCTACAAAATAATTATTTCTATTTGATCTTAAAATGCAGAGACATTTTGCAGTAGAATTGGCAAGTTTATCTTTCTAACTGAATTGTACTTTGGTTAAAAAAATTTTTTTTAAGGTGAAAAGTGCCAAAAAGAAATCACATTTGTTTTAAAAAGTATTTTCTTTTTCCATTTGCAGATGCAAACTATTATATATAGAATGGATAAACAACAGGGTATATAGCACAGTGAACTATATTCAATATCCTGAGACAAACCATAATGGGAAAGAATATGAAAAAGGATATATACACAAACACACACATTTATATACGTAACTGAGTCATTTTGCTGTATGGCAGAAATTAATGCAACAGTATAAATCAATTATACTTCAATAAAACCTAAAAAACAAATATTTGCTTGTATTTGAATTAGTTCTTGTGAATCTTCCACAATGGACTTTTATATCAAGGAGGTTACAGAGTTGAAGAGATTTGTATGGCAAAATGCTGATTTTTTTTAAAACTATCAGAGTAGTAATTAAAATACTGTGTCTCTGAGATGCAATTCAGTATTTTTGTTGTTGTCGTTTCTGTGATGTAGAACACTATCATTTCTATTAGCCAGTTTGGACAGTGTCCTAGATAGGAATCAAACATGTGGCTAAATGTTCTCATACACTGGATGACCAACATCTTTTCTATTTTGTAATGTATGTATGCAAACTGTATAAACACCATGTGTTAAAGTCTATATAGCACCGACACAATAGCTCTTGATCACTTAGATCATCCAGTTGCTCAGATTTCAGAAGAGGTTTGAGAGTATAATTCAAACATCATTTAATAAAGTGTCTCATTCCTGACTATTCAAAACCTCAGCACCTGATCGTGCCCTATTTTTTCCCTACTGGTTCATTCCTCGTGTGCAATGGGCTGTTTATAACTATTTGATGAGGACGGATTTATCCACTCAGGTTTGAAAGCTTGTATATTTAAGACTGTTTGGAAGCATTTCTGTTCCTGGAACTTGCAAACTAGCAAGCTTGTTATAACTTGTTTTTCCACCTGTCCTCAAACATATTGTATACACAGGAGGATCGGCCTAGTCTTTTCATTCTTCTCCATCAGAAACATTCAAACAACTACCCATGCTAATGAACACATGCATGATTATAGATTTTGATAATATAGTATGTATATCTTGTAAAGCAAGGAGCCATGAGAGGAATCAGATGAAAAGCTTCCTAAAAGGAATTCTAGATCAGACATTCCTGAGTCCCAGACCAAGAATCTTTCCTCTTTCTGGTTGCATCCAGCATTTACAGGCATCTTGCCCAGGATATCTGTTTCCTTTCATCCCAATCACTGTCAGCTTGGCTTTCCCACACTCCAGCCTGCTTTGGAAAGCTCTGTCCAACTCACATGACTAGAAGCTGATTTCTACAATGAAGAATGTCAATAATGCTACAGGTTCCTCTGGCTGCCAAAGCTTGAATTACTCATGTAACTAGACCAAAAGGAGGTCGAGGGTGGTTTGTGAGCCCTCCAGATAATTGCCTCTTTTCCACTTTGTCTGCAAAGACCTGATAAAGGCTCTTCTTCCTCCTACTGTCTTGACCTGGGTTTCAAGCATCCTTCTTTCACTGTCTTTCCCAGACTTCACGACACAATCAATCATTCAGTGAAAAGTGACGGAGCCTACACTCTGGAGGGTGATGAAGACAAAGATGAATAAGTTCTCAATCAACAGGAACATACCACAGAATAAAAATGTGGTATTTGCGTGAGGAAGAAGCATAGATCTGCTGAAGGGGAAGGGAGACCTTCTGAGAATGATCAGGGAAAACTTCAGAAGGGAGGTGGTGTTTGAGTTAGACCTTGAAAAACCAGTGGGATTTCAAGATGAAAATACAGAGGGGGCGGATCTCAGTTGAATGAAATAGATGAGCAAAGGATGTGGACACAAAACCTAAAGATGTACATTCAAAGCAGGGACAGGGATTTTCCTCATGGTCCAGTGGTTAAGACTCTGCCTACAATGCAGGGGGTGTGGGTTTGATCCCTGGCCAGAGAACTAAGGCCCTACATACCAAGGTGTGCAACCAAAAAAAAAAAAAAAACGAACAGGGATAGGTGTAATGGGTTTCCTGCTGGGGGCCAGTGGGAGGTCACACTGAGTGTTTGACACAGGATTGTGAACCAGATTGAAAGGGCTGAGCGCCTGTCCTTCAGGAAATAGGAGAGACTTGAGGTTTGCAGCCAGGTGGCAACGTCATAAAAATTGTCCAATCAAAGGACTGAGTGGGAAGCCCAGGTTAGGGGGTGGGATGAGAGTAGGCTGGGATGACGACACAACAGTCCAGGCAGGAAGAGACAATGGGAGTCACAACATGACTACTGGCATTTCTGTGTATCTACAGGGGAGCTACGTGAGAAGAGGAAGGCAAAGAAAATGAAGACCAGGCTTCCTGCCTGGAGACTGAGGGCACACACTGGTATAAAGGAGAGAAGCATGAAACAGATGAATGAAAGATAGAGATCCATTGAGTCCAAGTGACTGTGGAACAGCAGGGTAAAAATATCTACCTGGCAGCTGGAAATGTGAGTGAAAATGAGTTGCTCAGTCGTGTCCAACTCTTTGCAACCCCATGAGCTATATAGTCCATGGAATTCTCCAGGCCAGAATACTGGAGTGGGTAGCCATTGCCTTCTCCAGGGGATCGTCCCAACCCAGGGATCAAACCCAGGTCTCCCGCATTGCAGGCAGACTCTTTACCAGCTGAGCCACCAGGGAAGCCCAAGAATACTGGAGTGGGTAGCCTATCCCTTCTCCAGGGGAATCTTCCTGACCCAGGAATTGAACTGGGGTCTCCTGTATGGTAGGTGGATTCTTTATCAACTGAGCTATGGGGGAAGCTACTTGGCAGCTGAAAATGTGACTGGACTTCTGATGGAGGCTGAAAAGAACAACCTGGTGATCATTCATCTAGTCAGCCTACATTCCTGGCCTAGCAAACCAGAAGCTTGTTGCCAGGGCAGCTAACCTAGAAGCCAGACCAGATGTGAGGGGTTTACATGGTACTGATTCCTCATCAGGAAGCATCCTTATCCCCGTTTTCCTGACGGAGATGCTGTGGCTCAGAGACCTTACACTGGAGCGGCAGCGAGGGCTCTGATTTCCACCTCCTGCCCTTGCTTTCCCACCGAGATGGGACAGCTCTCCTCCTCCTTCTGGTCCTGAGTCCCCAGGCACCAAGTACTACCAGGCACTCCTGCGCCCATTCATATCTTTCCTCCCGTTCTGATCTGGGTTCATTCCACTTGACTGAAACCCTCTTAATCGGCCCTGATTATATGCAGTGCCATTCCCTATCACATCAGGGCTCTTAACCTAGTTAGCCGCTCTCTTTGCTACTGAGGATTCCAAGATACTGTACTTTTAGTTCTGGTGTCCTGAATTCTGTCCAGCATCCCAACAGGATCGGAGCCCTGGTATTAGCTTTAGGCCCTGTGACGAGAACACAGGTGGTCCATCTATCAGACCTGCTTTCTACATCATGTCATCAGGACACCAAAAGCTGCTCCAAAAAAGCCTCACGTACCACTCATGTAGCATTAAAATACAATGATCTTCTTCCCCGAAGCAATCTGGTGGTCGCTTTGATTTCTCCATCACTGTTTCAATGACTCCCTGGCAAAATGATAAATCAGAAACTATATAACAGCCATTGACGTTTCCTCCATCTTTACTGTGAAGATCATGGTTCAATAGCTTTCAGCATCTCCAGCCCCTTCAGCAGCTCTCCAGGGAAAGTCCTGTTTTCTTACTAATTGTGGGTCTCGCTATTCCTGGTTAACCGGTTCTGATTGGAAAATTCTAGGTTCTATGTGCTCGCTCTCACCGGCGCCTTCCCAGCATCTCTGATAGCGTAGGAGCCATAAACGGATTCTCACCGCATGGCAGGTGAAAATGATTACTCTCCTTTCAGACCAGGAAGTGGCTGCCCAGAATGGACCATGACTCATCCCGCTCCCTGGATCTTTTTAATGAACTATTCACCACCAACTGCTCTGACTTCAAGTCCTACACAAATCATCCCCTGCTTGAGTTTTTGCTCCCCTTCCCCATTTTTTAATTTTCAGAGATAGCACGTTAATATTCAGTGTGCTGTGAGGGGAGCTGGCAACGCGGGGTGAGGTGTAGCATGAAGAATCTTAGGCTTCAAGAAGAGAAGAGAGGAAGGGTAGGCATGGAGGAGAGAGAAGGCCTGAGTGTTACAGCTCAGGAGATGGCTCTGGAAGAAACAGACAGGCAGGCTATCTTCAAAAAAGTTGTTTTTTTAATATATAATTAATTTTTTTCTTTTTTTGCCACACTGCACAGCATGTGGGATCTTAGTTCCTTGATGGGGGGTGGAACCAGGGCACCCTCTATTGGAAGGCAGAGTGTTAACCACTGGACTGCCAGGGAAGTACTGAGAAAGTTCTTATTAGTCTGTTTATATACTCCTCTTCCTCCTTCAAATCCAAACCACAGGACCATCCTCAGTCAGGTGCTCCTTGCTGCTGTCACTCAAAGCACTGAGATCTCTTAACTTTCCCATATGTCTACACAGCAGGACCAAAATCACGTTTCCTTTTCGGCCTTCCAACCAGCATGTGAGGGCAGAGGTCCTGTCCTCTTCAACCTTCAGCTCCCAACATTTGAATAATGAGCTTATCTAGAGTGGACTGAACCTTTGTGAAAGTAGTGAGGTCTCCATTTCTGGAGGTATTTAATCTGAGACTGTTACAGAGGGGCTTTGAACACGCAACAGTCATTCTGTTATTTCTAGATTTCCTAACATCCTAAGTGGGCTTCGCCAGTGTCTCAGCGGTAAAGAATCCATCTGCCAATGCAAGAAACGTAGGAGACCCGGGTTTGGTCCCTGCCTGGGTCAGGAAGATCCCCTGGAGAAGGAAATGGCAACACACTCCAGTATTCTTGCCTGGGAAATCCCATGGACAGAGGAGCCTGTCGGGCTACAGTCCATAGGATTGCAAAAGAGTCGGACTAAACAACAGCAACATCCTAAGCGCATTCTCATAAGTGATTTCATCAATCACAAGTGGTTTTTAAAAAATGTAACTAAACTCCGCACAATAGGCCTCAAAATGACTGTAAAACTTGGTTTAAGATTTGGATTTTTAATAATTATTAAATTTTTTTTTCAGGCCAACATTTTTAATTATAAGCACCAGTCTATATGTGTTTATTGAACACATACTATATTCCCCGCCCTGGAGAAAAAAGATCAGACAAAGCCCTGCCCTCAACAACTTACACCACAGGCAGGAGGAAACCTCCCTTAAGGGGACTTAGACATCATAGCTAGTTATACAGTTTTGGTTTTACAGCCCTGCTCCTCGGAACTGAGAATGTTCCCTGAGGTTACTGCAGTTCTAAGGAGTCCATTAAAAAGCCCTCCTTGGAAACTACTGTTACAGGCAAGGATTAACCCTTGGTGTCACGAAGTCTCTGAACATATGTAATTGATCCAGGAGGGAATGCCTGTGGCAGATAAGAGAAGGCCTGCAAGGTCATTTCCAAACCAACGTGAACTGACCGCTTCCCTGCTGTAAGTGAAGTGTTGGTGCACCCTGCCCACCTCCATCTGAGGACAATTCCAGTCTGGGAAGGACGAACCTCGCCCGGCCCTCCAGGAACTATCATTAGCAGAAATGAATCCAGACCAGATTAGAGTCTGTTTCTAATCAAATGGAGTTTAGATTTAAGCTGGAATTAAAATTGGGGTTTACAGCCCTTTTCACTTTCATTCATTTCGTGATTTCTAACCCCTTCCCCGCCCAGTCTTAATCCAGTGCACTTGGCAGGGGATTACACAGGAGTTGACCACGAGCCGGGGCTGGGGGCGCGGGAGACTGGAGCCTTCGGTCCCCTAGGAGAGAGGCGGCCAGGGCCGGGAGCCCGACCTCTGGCCTGGGCCAGCCTCGCCTTGCCTCGGGAATCTTTGGCGTTTCACCGCGCTACCCGCGTTCTCCCTTTCCGCGTCTTTGGGCGCCGCCCTCGCTCCCGCGAGGATTTCGCCTCCAGCATCTCCGGCTTTCCCTGCGCAGAAGCTTCACTTCTGCAGAATGAAAAGCGAAAGCCGCGGCCGGCGGGCGGAGTTGGGGGCCGAATGCGCCGCGTGGCTACTGCTTGGGATCCGCAGCGGCCGCGAGGGCGACCCCCACGCGGCGCCGAACCCGACCTCAACTTCAGCGCTAGTGCGGCGTCCCCGGAGCCCACCGCAGCCCGGATGCGCCCCCCACCCCCGACACACACCGGCGCAGAGCCCCCCTGTACCCGCGGCCCCGGGAGCCCTCCACAGCTGGTCCCCAGCCTCCCCCACCGTCCGCGCAGCGCGCCCCCCGCCGGCCTGTTCCTCCGCCTCCGACCCGGACGCGCCAAAGGCAGTTCGGCGGCTCAGCGACCCCAACTTCGGTTTCCCGAGGGACACGACACCCTCAGCAAACCGCGGAATCACCTCCGCCGGCCTCTTCCGAGGTCCCTACACCCGGGCGAAGGGCATTCCTCTGGATTTTGGAAACCTTCCCCATTCGCCCCGGGAGAAACTGGATCTCCGTCCGCACCCTCTGGGCAGATGATAGCCACCCCCGGACGCGCCTAGGTGGAGTGGGGGTGGGGGCGGGCAGCTGGAGCCGGAGGAGAAGAGTCAGCAGCGCTGAGTTGCTGGATGCAGCTGCGCGCTGCTGGCGAAGACCGGTGGTGGGGCCCTGCATCTCCGCCGGGCAGGGGGAGCCGACCCCTGCACCTCTGCCTCACGGAGGAACACACACACACGCTCACAGCCGCCAGCACCCCCACGCCAGATCCCGGACGCGGAGGTCAGAGCCACTGTCCCAATTCACAGCAGGGTCTGAAACGCCCAGATGGAGGCAGATGCTCTTGCCTCTTCTCCGAGGTTTCCAACATCCCTGGAGGCCCCCCAATTTCCCAGAGCGAGCGAGGATCTGGCTACAGAGTTTCCGCTCCCTGGGCCAGCGGTTCAAACTGCAGGAGGGGCGGGTGGTGTGGACAGAGGGAGCACTTCAGAGCGAGCCCGCGCCACCTCCGCCCTCGGCGCAGAGAACCGGCCCGCCCCACTCGCCTCCAGCGCGCGGCTGGGCGGTCGGGGCCGAGGAGCGGGACCCCGGGGCGCTCCAACTCGGGCGAGGGCAGGGAGGGGAGTGACGGCAACAACCCCTCAGCGCGCCGGCGAAGGCACGGATCTCCGAATAGGCTGCGCCGTGGACGCGGAGGGGTGGAGGCGAGACGGGCGGAGGAGTTGCGGGGCCGGCAGGGATGACATCCTTCGGAGCCCGGGTCTCTCAGAGACTGAAGGTTCGTGCGCTCGCCGGACCCGCGCGCTCACTCCCGGGGTTCGCAGAGGCGCAGCGCCCGGCTCCCGCTGCGGCTCCCGAACGGCGCGCACGGGGGCGATCCCGGCCCGCGGCAAGCAGGGTGCCCGCCCTCCTACCACCGCTGAGCCCCTCTCCGTCCATCCCTCGCCGCAGGTGCCCAACCGGGAGTCTCTGCGCATTCCAGGTGGTTCCGGGCAAGCAGCCCCCGGCCGGGCCAGCCTCGCCCCCTGCCTCGCCTTCTCCCTCCTCGACCTCGAGCCAAGGGCAGGCGCCCGCGCCGCGGCCCCTGCGCACCGCGCGAGCCAGCGTCCCGGCCTGCGCCCGGCTGGGAAGAGAGATGGGATAGGGGAAGGAAAGGCGCTCACCTGGGTCACCGGGAGTGTCCCTCTCCGGCCCCTCCCGGAGCCTGTTCGCCGCTCCCCGGCACAACCTTCCTCGAAGAAAAAAAGTAGAGAAGGGCAGAGAGGTAGGGCTGCTCAGGGGTCCCTGCGCAGCGGCTTTTTCCTACGGATTCTCCCGCGTTCGATCTCCGGCTCGGTGGCGGGAAAGGGCTCTCGGAGGCCGGAAGGGGCCGCCAGACCCGGGCCCTCTCGCGGCGGCGGCGGTGGCACCTCCAAGTTGCCACCTGCAGCGCGCGCCGGGCGCCTGTGACAGCCCGCGCCCCTCTGCCCGCGCCGACCCGCCCTCCGCGGCCGCTGGTTGGCTGCTCCCCGAGCCTGGGCGGTCCCCGCGCTCGGCCCCGCCCCGCTCCGTCCGCGAGCAGCGTTCGCGGCGCTGGGTTCCTGCCCAGCAGCCCCGGGCTTTATAGCCCGCGAGTGCTGAGAGCTGCTTGGGCTTTGGCAAGCAGGGAAGGATCGGGCACACACACGCGCAATTTTGTGTCGGTCGGGGATTGGAGAAGAGAGACGGTGTGACACAAACCCTTCGCGCGCCTGAAGGGGACCTGGTAACTCGGCTCCTTTTGCTGGTATTAAATCTGTGCAGTTTCTGAAAAGAGTTCAAGGCACGGCAGAAGCGGCGGGGATGCGAGTCCTTAAGTGTTCGGAGGCTTGTTTCCGCTTAAGCTTCACACGAGTGCACACGAAGCGCTAAAATACGACGATAAGTCCTGGGATCCGAGTCTTTTCTCACCCAACCTGCACCACCGACGCAGAGAACCTCGGGCTCCAGCGACCCCCTAGCCACTCACCCCTACCGGTGCCCACCGAGCCCTCAGGCCTGGAGGAAGGCCCAGCGCGTCAGCCACGTGCTTGCTTGATTCTGCGTCCAGGCAGAGAACACTCACGCCCGTGCATGCACAAGGCCTGCGTTTTGCACAACCGGGCCTTTTAAGTAAACAGAGGGCGCCTGATCTTTCTTTTCCCTCCCACTGCCTCCCTAGAGACTGGGACAGGAGTTTCCTGGGCCATCGCCCAGGCATTCATGCGCACCCTTCCCTCTGTCGCTTAGTACCTCCTGAAGTCACGCTTTCTAGACAACTCCTTGGGTAAAGTCTACCGGAGGAGAAAAGCATATAAAAGGATGAAAATCCCACTCTAGGAAGTGATCCAGTCAAGCAGAAACGTCTCCCTCCCTGATACACCTACGGGAGCGAGGTACAGTGCCAACTCCCTGTTAGTTTAATAACATTTCAAAATGAACTTCCCAAATCGCACATTTTATAGTCCATCAGGGACATATCTCTGTTTTGTGAGCGCACGTGTGCCACTCTTAAGCATGACAGGAGTGCACACGCGGTCCTGTCTAGCTGTGCTTTCTAGACTCCTCAATAGGGGGAGGGGGAGGAAAGAGGCTTCACTAAAGAAAGTCAGGGGACAGTTGTCACCAGTCAAGGAGACTCTCGCTGTCCTCTTGTTGCTAAGTGACTTGGGATGCTGCTTCATAGTCCCAGTTCCTTGCATCTTAAGGCAGATTTTGTTTCATGAGATCCTCACACCTTGGGTTCACTTTGGAAAATGATAGCCACTTTTTCCCCCCTCCTGGCAGTCAAGTGCTAACCTTTACTTCTCAAGAAGAGGCAAGTCTGTCCTTATCCATCTTCTTAAAACTTGAAACCCAAGGAGACTAGGGTGGTGCAATTCAGAGGCAAAACATTCTAGAGGAGGTCTTTTCATATTCCAAGTTAAGCGCTTGCTAAGTGCATTCTGCTTTGACCTGAACAAGCTGAAACTGAGGGTTGAATGAGGGTGTGGCTTGGCTCAAGCTTGAGTGCAGCTGGATTCAGTACCAGAAGGAGTACCTGATTAGAGGTGGAGGTGGGGGTGGGGATGGGGGACATGCCTCTTGTCGAATATTAGTCCACCCAGGCATCTGATGTGTTGACAGCCAGGCCAGGCACAACTGGCTTTTCCTTAATAGCAGGGAAGGAGCTACAGACTCAAGTGGCTGAGAAAGCGAGGAAAGATAAAATTGGAGCACCTGTGAATAGTGAGAAATCAATGGATGCTCTTTGGTCCACTGAACATACCAGTGGCTCATGATTCGGAAGGAGGAGGTGTGAGAGAGTTCTTGGGACTTAGAGTGGCTTATGGAGTAGACAGACACAGGGCTGACTCCAGGTTCCATTTTTCCTGTGTGCTGTGTTTGATTTGCAAGTGAGACAGGTTGTTAAAGTCTCATTCTGTTCATCTGTGTAAAGGGGTTCCGGGGTCCTGTCTGATGGAGCCGTAGGAAGGATTCACTGAGATAGAGCAGTCTATAATGCTGGGCACAATGTCTGCTTGTGGAAAGATGGAAGCATGCAGTGAATAGTAGCTATTATTGTAAACAGAGTTTAAAAAGGGCTTAAAGGTTACCTAAGACCTCTTTTATTTGCTTTTGATAGAGTATTCTGACAACTGCTCGTGTTTTCCCTGTGATGAGAAACTGACTAGCCCCTGTTCACGCCCTTGTTTTTACTTGAAGATGAAATGTGAAACAGTACACTTTTTTTTTTCACTGGTTGGTTCTGGTTCTGTTCCGCCCCTTGGCGGTCATAGAAATGTCTGAGCCCTGTGTCACGAGAGAGCCCTCCAGACTGTTTGAGACGAATAACAGATCCCCTGTGTGACTTCTTTCGTCCAGACGAAAGTGCCCTGGGCTTCCAGCCTTTCCTCAAATGACCTGGTTTCACAATCTTTCACCATTTCTTACCCTCCAAATTGCTTCTGACCTCCTTATAAAAGAAAGCAGTGCTCCACCCCATCTACCAGCAAAATACCTTCCCCAAGGTGCTGCAATTAGCATGGGTGGCACTTTTGTATCCATTTTGAATGGGACAGTGGCACTTGATACCTGAAAAATCCTTTTCATGTGTTACTGCTCATGCAGAACTTAGGGGCTCCTAGTGTCATTCGAGCTTCCCAGGTGGTGCTAGTGGTAAAGAACTCGCCTGCCAACGCAAAAGACAAGAGACATAAGACACACAGCTTCCATCCCTGGATCTGGGTGATCCCCTGGAGAAAGGCATGGCAACCCACTCCAGTATTCTTGCCTAGAGAATCACCATGGACAGAGGAGCCTAGTGGGCTACAGTCTATGGGGTCACAAAGAGCCAGACAGGACTGAAGTGACTTAGCGCAACACAGTGTATCATTCAATATTTCCTTCCTGTAAAAGGGTGGGATTAGGCCCAGGGACCAATGAAGTCACTTTTTAATGATTTGAAACAATTTCAAACTTAGAACAGTAAGGAAAATACTACAAAGAACTCAGTAAGTCCTTCTGTCCTCATTTTCTGAATTGTGACCATATCACATTGACCTCTCCCTTTCTCTCTAGATGGGTAGATACTCATGATCAATATTCTTTGTCTGAATCATTTAAGAGCAAGTGTAGACATGATGTCCCATTATCCTTAAACACTCCAGGATATATTTCTCCCAAACTAGAATTCTCTCCCACATAAGTACAGTACGGCCAATCCATAGAATCCCTTCAGATTTCCCAACTTGCCGCAAAATGTTTCATTTTCATTTTTGGTCCTGAATCCAATCTAGGCTCGCACATTTCCTGAAAGTGACACATCCGGTTCTTTTCCTTTCATCTGCTACAGTTCTTCCATCTTTCATGCCCTTGATGGCTTTGAAAATGACATGCCTTTTATTCTGTAGATTTCAGAGACCTCAACTTGGATCCATCTGATGTTTCTTCATGTTTGACCCAGGTCGTGCATTTTTGTTGGGTGCATCAAAGAAATGCTACTCTGCTCTAGACAGTTCACTTAGAAGCATCCCATCATTGTGATAATAACCTTGATCACCTGGGTTGTCAGACACTGGAATCCTCCAGTGTGAAGTCAGCATTCTGTCCTGTAATTGACAAGTATAGGGACATACTCCTAGGCTATATCAATTGTCTGTTTCTCACTGAAACTTCACTCAACCAGTCTTAAGAGGCATTGATAACTCTGGCCTGAATCAGTTACTGCTATGATGGTTGCCAAATGACTATCCCCCATTTGCATCATTCCTTTTTTTAAGTTGTGTATTAGCATTCTGTGAAAACAATAGTTCCCTTCCCTGCATTTATCTATTTATGGCAGTATAGACTCATAAATTCCTATTCCAGCCCACAGATCATATTATTACTTTCGTTATTTATTTTGATGCTCAAACATCCAGATTTGGCCAGAGTGTGTCTCTTCAAGCTGGCTCTTCGGTCCCTCTGCCCACGCCTCTGTGCTTCTCACTTTCTGGCACATCAAGATGGCGCATTTTGTACTTTCCCTGCCCCAGTCCTGGGATCAGTGAGCTCTTCGAGGAGCCCTGGTTCCTTTTCATAGAGGATGGCATTTAGGAACGAGATCTGGGCACCCAAATGCTCACTGCTACTAGCATGTCCTAACCTCTAGGCTCTCTCAGTGGGGTGAGCAAGGAAGTAAGTGACAAATGTTCACACACAAGCAGACACACACATTTATGTCTATTGCTACGTGTGTGTATATCTATGCATCTATTTTTCTATCAAGCCATTTATATGTATATACCTATGAAAACATATAGAAGTAAATCCATCTCTGTATTTATCTAGAGACATAAACAGCACATCAATACTCCCACTTCTGCCTCAAACATTCAGGGTTCACTCTAACCCTCCCTCTTTATTTATAAATCTTTTCTCTAACAGAGAGTTACCTGACTCTCATTACCCTCAGAATATTGACTTACTTTCCTGACTCGCCTTGTGTAACCATCTTTTTGAAAAAATTTTGGCTGCATGGTGCAGCACGTGGGATCTTAGTTCCCCCAAGCAGGGATTGAATCCATGCCCCCTGAAGTGGAAGCATGTAGTCTAAACCATTGGACCACCAGGGAAGTCCCATTGTGTAAGCATCTTCTGACCATAGTAGCCACCCCCTCCCTATTGCCCCAGCTGCTGCCCCCTGCTCCTGCAGCTCCTCTGTCTCAGGCTCCTGGGCCCCCAGAGCCGCTGTCAGCTCCTGACCATACCCCATCAGTAAAATGACTTCTCTGTCCTTGCAGTTGTGCAGGTCAAATCCCAAAGTCATGCTTGATAAACTGCTCTCTCTTAAACCCCATGCCTGATCTGTAGCAGATCCTGTTTGCTCCACCTTGAACATGGTCTAGCATCCAAATTTCTCACCACCTCCATCACTACTGTCTTGGTTCAGGTCAACATCTTCTCTTGTGTTGATTGTCATAATAGCCTCATCACTGGTCCCCTGTTTTGGACCTGGCTCTACTGAAGACTATCATCAGCCCCTCAGCCTACATCATATTTTTGAAATATGTTGTATCATTTTCCTCCCTACTCCATGGCTTCTACTTTGTCAGCATAAAAATTCCAAATCCAAACAGAACCACCCCTTTGGTCTTAATGCCTCTTCTCCCTCATGTCTTACTGCTCTCCACCCTGGGCCCCACTCAAGGTCGTTGGCTTCTAAGATGCTCCTGACGTGCATCTCCTCCTTCCACCTGAGATGCTCTTCCCCAGGTGTCCCTGTTCTTTGCACCACCACCAGATCTTTGCTCAAAGGTATTTGAAATTATACTCCCTACTTCCTCCGTATTTGAAATTATACTCCATACTTCCAGCATACCTTCTCTGTCTCACTGCTGGATTTTCCTCTATAGCTTGCATTACAATCCAATGTAGTATAGATTGTTTTTATTAATTACTTACAGTCAACCCATCCCCTGCCATGATTGTAAGCCCCACAAAAAAGGAGATTTTCGTCTCTTAGGTTTACTGCTGTATCCTCAGTGCCTGTATCAGAGCCTGGCATACAATAGAGTCTCAATAAATATTTGTTAAATGAATGGGTGAAATTCCAGGAACACATAAACACATTTACAACTAACTGTTGATATATTCACATGCTAAGTGGTTGTCAGTGTGACTAAAGAGATCGAAGCCAGATAGTTGAAAGGTTTCATAGAGAGGCCTATGTAATTAAAGCAGAGTAGGGACTTCCCTGGTGGTTCAGTGGTTGGGACTTCACCTTCCAGTGCAGGAGGTGTGGGTTTGATCTCTGTTGGGGGAGCTAAGATCCCATATGCCTTTTGGCCAAAAGATCAGAAAGTAAACAATAGAGGCAGTATTGAAACAAACTCGATAGACTTTAAAAATGGTGCACATTAAAAAAAAAACTTTAAAAAATATTATTTAAAAAAAAAGCAGAGTGAAGTAAAAGATTATCAAGAATGTAAAAGACTTAAAAGAACTATGTGTATGATGAATAGGAAGTAAAGCAAACAAAATGTTGTTAGCGATCATCTGACCATTTAGTTGGCCAAAAGGTGAAATTACATATCACCAGGCATCAAAATGAAAAGTTCAACAAAAGTTTTGAAACATATTCTTTCAAATCATGGAGTCTATTAAAACGATTTTGGACACTTTCCTCTTGTGAAACAGAGTCTCTTGGAGCAGAAGGAACTCATTAAAGGGGTTCATATTTAGCACTGTCTTTTTCCAAAGTGGCAACTCAGCTCACAAGGGAAATGAATCCCTTTCTTATACTGTTAAAGCTCTGGGTCAAACTTGGGCTTTATAAGTTGGAAGTCCTTAGAAAACATTTCTACAAAATGAAATGGAAAACTCCTACACATAGGACAAATTTTCATCATTGATTAATCATCCCATTTTTAATGTACCTTGTTCTGCATACTTTAGGAGAATCTGAGTATGTGTTTGAGAACAATTCAGAGAGCAAGTTTGGCTGAGGCCAGTCCCACTATTGGCTTCCCTGGTGGCGCAGTGGTTAAGAATCTGCCTGCTAATGCAGGAAAGGAGGGTTTGATCCCTGGGTTAGGAAGATCCTCTGGAGAAGAAGCTAGCAACCCACTCCAGTATTCTTGCCTGGAGAATCCCATGAACAGAGGAGACTGGTGGACTGCAGTCTGTGGGGTTGCAAAGAGTCAGACACAACTTAGTGACTAAAACAACAAAAGTCCTACTATTAATATTATTTAATGACTCTGCTTGGAGACTACACGTAAGATACAGTGACTTATATTTGGAATTGCAAAAAGTGGCTTTTATTTTCTATAACCCCCCGAAAGTATCCAGGTAGGTATTGTAGTAGAACACAGTGAATTAAATGAAAGATACAGCTCTGATAGACATTTTAGGTATTCTAACTATTCAAGTTGTTCAGCACATCCTTAATGGAATGAGACAGTTGGAAAGAGTGTTATTTCTCTTAAATTTGTCTCATTAGCAAAAGCCTTCAAGGTGAATGTTGGATTCTGCAGAAGTGGCCTAGCCGGTTTATGCAATCTTTTGAAAGGCAGACCTTCCCGTGTTTTCTCTAAGGAGCCATCTTTGTGAACACAGGGCTGGCATCTGTGGCCTCCTGATGCATAAACTGGAGCCTGGCCTTTGCAGCAAAAATCGTTTCCTCTCCCTGCTGTCCCTCCCCTGAAAACTTCAAAAAGTGAAGCAAGAAGTCAAATAAAGTTGTGATTTCCAGGAATGCCTTCCAGCTTCTTCCCCAATGCTGTTTCTTTTCCAGCAGTTTGATCTCAGGCTTAACCTCTCTGAATCTCAATCTCCTTAGATAAATTGGGAAAGGCATAGAGGACCTCATTGAATAGGTAGGATTAAATGAAATAATTGATGAAAGGGCTTTGAAAACGAGAAAGAACCCTAAGAATGACAGTGTGCTGTCATCACTATCGTCATCCCCCTTCTCAAGCCGCTTGGATTGAAATTGAATAACATCAGAAGTTTAAAAATGCTATTGATGGAACGCCTGTACATTTTTCTTACAATCAGACATGCCTGTCCTCCTAACCAGCTTTTCCTCCAAGTGAAATCCTACTGTAATACTTAAAAACACTGAATCATCACTGATCCTCCAGAGCTCCTTAGGTTTGGCATGGCATGCATCAAGCCTTAGAATGATTTTCCTTTTTTTTTTTTTTTTAAAATATAGAGTGGTGGGAATGTAAATTGGTACAATCACTATGGAGAACTGTATAGAGGTTCCTTAAAAAAACTAAAAACAGGGGCTTCGCTGGCGGCTCAGTGGGAAAGAATCCACCTGCCAATGCTGGAGACAAGGTTTCAATCCCTGGTCTAGGAAGATCCCACATGCTGTGGAGCAGCTAAGCCCATGTGCCACAGCGGTCGAGCCTGTGCTCTAGAGCCGGGGAGCTGCAGCTACTGCGTCCACATGCCACACCTGCGGAAGTCTGTGTGCCCTGGAGGATGTGCGCCACGCAAGAGAAGCCCGTGTACCGCAACTAGAGTGTGGCCCCGCTCACCACAACCAGAGAAAAGCCTGAGCAGCAGTGAAGACCCAGTACAGTCAAAAATAAACAAATATATAATAAATAAAGAACTACCATATGATCCAGCAATCTCACTCCTGGGCCTATATCTGGAGAAAACCATAATTTGAAAAGATACATGCACCCCAATATTCAGTGCAGCACTGTTTACAATATCCATGACACGAAATCAGCCTAAATGTCCACTGACAAATAAATGGATAAAGAAGACCTGGTGTGTATAAACAAGGGAATATGTGTGTGTGCATTCATGCTTAGTCTCTCAGTTGGGCCTAACTGTGACCCCGTGGACCATAGCCCACCAGTCTCCTCTGTCCATGGAATTCTCCAGGCAAGAATACTAGTGTGGATAGCCATTCCCTTCTCCAGGGGATCTTCCCTACCCAGGGACCAAACTGGAGTCTCCTGCATCTCGGACAAATTCTTAACCATCTGAGCCACCAGGAAAGCCCATGTGATGAAATATTACTCAGCCACAAAAAGAATGAAATCATGCCATTTGCAGCACCATGGATGGGCCTAGAGATTATCATATGACATGAAGTAAGTCAGACAGAGAAAGACAAATATCATATGATATCACTCATATTTGCAATTTATTTTTTTTTTAATGTACAAATGCAGTTCTTTGCAAAACAGAAACAGACTTAAAACAGATATCTAAAACAAGCTTATGGTTACCAAAAGGGAGATGTGGGGGGAGGGGCATAAATCAGGAGCTTGGGATTCACATACACACACTACTGTAAGTAAGATAGATAATCAGCAAGGACCTGCTATAGAGCACAGGGAACTCTGCTCAATATTCTGTAATAACCTATATGAGTTTGAAAAAGAATATGTACATACATATAACTGAATCACTTTGTTGTACACCTGAAACTATCACAACATTGTAAATCAATTATACTCTAATAAAATAAAATAAGTACCTCTCCATTATAATAAGAATTTCACCAAGTTGCTGAGAGCAGAAAGTTCCATAGGATGCTCTGCCCTTTGCTGCGAAATATCAAACAGCAGGGACTGATTAATAAACCTCCCACATAACTGCAGCTCATCAACTCATTCTAAAGATTTAGGACTTGCCGTTTCCCGCTCCTTGGCTTGTTGCATGCCAGCCCGTGAAAAGAACACTCTAGATGCAGAAACTCTTTAGGCTGTTTTCTGATCTGTGGCAAAGCATGCGAACTTAGCAATACATTGGAGCTAATCATCTGAAAAGTGATTCTTTGCCACATTTTACAAAGCAAGAAGTTTTCTAAATATGATGAACAATGGATTTAATATTGGTAGTTGTGTGTGTCTGTATCACCTTAAGCCAGTGCTGACAACTGGACTGAGTATTACTTTGGTTTCTACTTTTCCTCTTTTAAAATCAGAGCCACATTCTTTGCCAAGAAGAGCCATGTCCTATGGCTAGTTGGTGATGTTCATTTTCACCAAGTGAGATTTCGTAAGGTTCCTGGACCTTGTTGGTCTCTGTCTCTGGCCTCACCCTGGCTCTTTTCATCTTGTCAATTATTTGGGTGGTGGGGCCATCCACTGGTGAGGGGCCTGTGTAGAACTTTCCAGACCCAAGAAGCCAGGAGAGGAAGGTGACAGAGTTCTGTCTTAGATGTCTCCAAAACGTGAGGGTCTTCTTTGGAACGGTAAGACTTTCCCAGGCAGATGCTGTCTGAGTGACACTTGAAAGGGTAGGATTTGCTGCAGAAATTTGCTCCATCATCAGATTTTAAGCAAACTTGTTAGCGTTCTCTTATTTCACATATGGCTGATCCATAAAAAGAACAATGCTGATTTTAAAAATAAAAATTCAGATTTTTTTTTCAAATCTATGAGAAAAGGATATTTCTCCTCCAGTGTTTCAGCTTTTTCCTGGGGGGCCCTGAATCACCAGAGACCTGCCAGGTTTGGCCAGATCACGTCCAGATCACTGCATTAAGGTATCCGCCTCTTCTGTTGCTGTGGTTTCCAAACGAATCTTCCCTTGTCTGGTCTGTCTTAGGCTCCTAACTGGGTGCTTTTTTCCCCCCACCCTTTCTGCCTCGGGCTCATTTTTCTCATACTAACCCAGGGATTATTCCTCTGCTTAGTCATTTTCAAAGACCTTCGGTTCACTCCAGATAAAATTTGAAAATGCCTAAAGGAACCCAGGGCTTCCCTGATGGCTCAGAGCGTAAAGCGTCTGCCCGCAATGCAGGAGACCTGGGTTCAATCCCTGGGTCGGGAAGATCCCCTGGAGAAGGACATGGCAACCCCACTCCAGTATACCTGCCTGGAGAATCCCATGGACAGAGGGGCCTGGTGGGCTATATATATAGTCCATGGGCTCACAGAAAGTCGGACATGACTGAGCGACTTCACTTTCATTTTCAAAGGAACCCAGTCTGGGATGGCTACCAGCCCTCCCAGCAATCATGCCTCCTCCCACCACACTGTCTTCACTTGGCATCCAAGGTGGCTGTGAGCTCTTGCCCACCTCCAGGCTTTTGCTGAGCTCCTTCTCAGGACTGGCCCAGTTCCCTCTTTTGCATCTCTTCTTCCTGCCAAAACCTCTTTGTCCCAGGAGACCTGATTGAAATGCACTATCTCCAAACAGATGTGCCTCTGCCTTTGTTGTTAAGTCACTTCTGTAGTGTCCGACTCTTTGCAACACCATGGACTGTAGCCCACCAGGCTTCTCTGTGCAGGGGATTTTTTCAGGCAAGAATACTGGAGTGGGTTGCCATTTCCTCATCCAAGGGATCTTTCCGACCCAGCAATTGAACTCGTGTCTCCTGTATCTCTTGTGTTGCAGGTGGATGTTTTACCCAGTGAGAAAGATTCCCTGGAGGAGGGAATGGCAACTCACTCCAGTATTCTTGCCTGGAGAATCCCATGGACAGAGGAACCTGGTGGACTACGGTCCATAGGGTCTCACAGAGTCGGACACGACTGAATTAACTTAGCCTGCCTGCCTGCCTCTTTACCCACTAAGCCATCAGAGTTTAGAGGAAATAAAATTCTCCTGGTTTACATGATTCAGATGACCTTCACATCATAAAAAAAAAAAAGTACAAACAATGTTGAAAGCGCCAGACCTGCCATATACATAAATTCCTATGTGGTCACGGATATTTTTTGACACTTTCTTTGCCTTTCCTTTACAAACTTTGTCTAAAATGGCTCCCATAGAACCCCAAATTTGGTGGCTCTTTTTCTTCCCCTTTTTAACTTGAGAGATGGTTAACCTATAACACTGTGTAAATTTAGGTGTGTCATGTGATAATTTGATACACATATTTATTGTGAAGTGTTTGCCACAATAAGATCAGTTAGTATATCCTTCATCTCAAAAAATTACCATTTTATTGTTGTTGTTTTAGCCAGAACATTAAAACTCTACTCTCATGACACCTTTCACATATACAACACAATATTGTTAACTATAGTCACCATGCTGTTCCTTAGAGTCCCTGGAACTAGTGTGGGTGAGAGTTAAGTCCCTTCAGTCATGTTGGACTCTGTGTGACCCTATGGACCGTAGTCCGCCAGGCTCCTCTGTCCATGGAATTCTCCAGGCAAGAATACTGGAGTGGGTTGCTATTTCCTTCTCCAGGGGATCTTCCTGACTCAGGGATCAAACCGTCTGTATCTTGCATCTCCTGCATTGGCAGGTGGGTTCTTTACCACTAGCACCACTTGGGAAGCCCCCCTTGAAACTTATTCATCTTGGAAGTGCCAGTTTCTATGCTTTGACCAGCATCTTCCCCTTTTCTGCACCCCTTAGTCCCTGGCAACCACCATTCTATTTCTGTTTTGATCAGTGCAATGTTTTGAATTCCACATATAAGTGAAATCAAATTGTGTTTGTCTTTCTCTGATTTATTTCACTTAGCATGGTGCCCCCAAGTTTCATCATAGTGTTGAAAATGGCAGGATTTCATTTTTTATGGCTAATAGTCCATTGTGTGTGCGCCATATTATAGTCCATTGTGTGTGCGCCATATTCCTGGAGCCCTTGTCAAATATTAGTTGATATATATGCGTGGGTTTATTTCTGGATTCTCAATTCTGTTCCACTGGTCTATGTGGCTTATTTTTGTGCCAGTACCATATTGCTTTGATTAGTATAACTTTGTAATAAAGTTTGAGTCAAGGAGCCAAATTTGGCATTTCTTGTGATGGAAATATGAAGGGGTCTGGAAAATCTCTGTTAATAAAAAGAAAACAGATATTTTGTTCTTTTTTTCTCAGATGGTTTTATTGTCATCACAATGTATTTATTAGAAACATCACCATAGAAAAAATCAATGAGACTTGCTGGCTTCTTGGCTGATGTCAGAAAAACCTGCCTCAAGTAATATTAAGGGCTTATATTTTTGATGTTTCTTTTTCTCTTTAAATGAATAAATCCTTTACGTGAATTGAGAGAATTGTAACAACATTTGTTTCTCCTCAAACATTACCTCTCTAGAGCTGTACTTCCTTTTCTTTTAATGCTCTGGACATTTTTAATGGTTATTTTACATAACATATTTATCATCTTGTGGTTCACAAAGTTTAGAAAAACCAGTGTGACCCTTAATGCTAATGTAGCCTGTTGTGTTGAAATATCTTTTCTAATCATATACTGATAATTATGATTTAGATGAATAATTATTTACCTTAGAATTGGGCAAAATAATTGAGTATTTTTGAAATGCCATTATATCCCTCAGCTGGCTCAGCGGGTAAAGAATCCGCCTGCAACGTGGGAGACCTGGCTTCAATCCCTGGGTTGTGAAGATCCCCTGGAGAAGGGAAAGGCTACCCACTCCAGTATTCTGGGCTGGAGAATTCCATGGACTTTATACTCCATGGGGTCACAAGAGTCAGACACAACTGAGCAACTTTCACTTCACATACCATACATCCTGGAACAAGTTTTTAAAAATATTAATAGAAAGCACCCATACGTGTGCAAAGACTTCTCACTGAATATTGAATAAAAATATTCTCTGGTTGATAATGTTAATAATTTCCAAATTCTCTTAAGACATGAGTTAGTTATCTGCTTTACTGAATTTTGAAAAGGCTTTTGTATGTAGAATTATACCTTAATTCAGTGAGTCAAGCCCATACCTATTTTGGTTAGATGATTGGAACATAATTAATGTCCTGGCTGGTTTCTCCTTGACTAAATTTAGATGCATAAAATCATTTTATATGTAAGGCCATCTTATTTGCTGTTTGGTAAGTTACATTTCTGACTTAAAATAAGCCTGCATATCTTTCCACACTTCCCACCTCCCTTCCCCAGACCATCCCACTAACAAATTTGCTGTTTTAAATTTCTGACAAGTTTATGCCTCTATATATTTTTCTTATGGAAAAATAGAATCTTACTCTATATACTGCTTGATAACCTGATTAGTCTCACTTAATAAGTATTGTGAAAACCTTGTCACTCCATAAGGACGCCTTTCACTTATTTTTAAAAACCGTAGCCCTGGATTTTAGGTGCTGTCTCTCAAGGACTCAAGTGTGAGAATACTGACTCTGCAAATCGATATCTAGATATGAGTGCAAACAGTCCAAACGGCTGTGCAAGCATCGCAGACAAACCTGGACACCAAGGACGGCTGCTGCAAGGTGTAAGATTGTGCAGCTGGCTCCCCAATAAGGCAAGGACAGTCCAGGGTGCAAAAGTCTTCTGATGAGTTTTACAATACCTATACACGTGGTGATTTAAAATAATCTTCATGTTCAAAGTACAGCTGTATATCCATTTTACTACCCCAGTATGGATCTCCGTTTGCTGATTTCAGGCCATGTCATATTTGGTTTGGCACATTTCATCTGCCCAGCCTTGGAAATTGTCTTGATTTAGGCAGCTCAGAGGAAGGTTGGACTGGTTTTCCTTTATTACAGTTTGAGCTCTTTTCTTTCCTTTTTTTTTTAAAAATGGTGGTCTAATGTAAATGGCAACCCACTCCAGTATTCTTGCCTGGGAAATCCCATGGATGGAGGAGCCTAGCAGGCTACAGTCCATGGGGTCACGAAAAGTTGGACATAGAGTGGACCCTTGTTGGTTATCTATTTTATCTAATTAATTTATTTTTGTGGCTGCACCTTGTGGCATGTGGGGTCTTAGTTCCCCAACCAGGGGTCAAACCCATGCCCTCTGCACTTTAAGCTCAGAGTCTTAACCCCTGGACCACCTGGGAAGTCCTGAAAGCTGCCACTATAAAGTACATCCAACAATACCAGGGGACAACTTTTGCTTTCCTTTAAGAGTAGATACTTTACACTTCTCAACTTCCCAAAGTTTCAAAGAAATGAGCACATCAATGCTACTTCTTGTCAGATAATTGCAACCTTGAGTACAAACAAAACCACAAAACGTGGTATTGTTTGATGGCACAAGAAATATCTATTTAGGCTGCTTCTGCCAGACAGGTGATGAGGCAGCCTTGAGAGGGAATTCCATCACTTGTTCTAGGAGCGCCATCCTCAGCAAGGTAGAACAGGTGGACTCTCTGTAAAGGCAGCTTTCCTCCTCAACTGTCATCTGGAGGCAAGAAGAGCTGGGGCCAGGCAGGCATAGCATTCGCCCCTGTTTTCCTTTCTGGACTCAGACAGAGGCTGCAGAATAGACCCTAGTGCCTTGGCTTGCTTTCAGGGACTTGCATGTGGCTATACGAACCCAAGGTGTGTGGACGTGCCCTTTCATTTGCATTTGTCATTTGACTTCCGCATTAAGCTCCCTCACCTTTGCTGAGTGTCAGCTCTGAATAAGTGTTCAGATCATAGGTACATCATTGCTCTTTTGTTTTCATCTCTTCAGTTTGCTGCTGTGTGTACAGAGAGCCTGCCAGAAGTGTGCCCCAGCCCGATGTCCCGGGAGCGTCCTTGGGAATACTGGAAGTCAGATTACTTTTCCTTTTGTGACTTTCACTAGGGTCACCAACCTGGCGACATGGTGCCTTCTTTCAGGATATTTCAGGAGACACCAATTTCCAACGAGCATGTGTTTCTTGGAATAGCGGCTCACAGACTTTGCTTTTACAATTTTTTTTCATTCTTAAAAAAACTATTGGGGGTCTTCCCTGGTGGTCCAGTGGTTAAGACGCCACACTCCCAATCGAGGAGGCCCAGGTTTGATCCCTGGTCAGGGAACTAGATCCCACATGCCGCAGCTGAGAGTTGGAGTGCCACACCTAAAGATCCTGCCTGCCACACCTAAGACCTGGTGCAGCTCAGTAAATAAATGTGTGCTCAGTCCTCTCTGGCTCTTTGCAATCCCATGGACTGTAGGCTGTCAGGCTCCTCTGTCTATGAGACTTTCCAGGCAAGAATACTGGAATAGGTTGCCATTTCCTTCTCCAGAGGAGCTTCCCAACCCAGGGATCCTGCATTGGCAGGCAGATTCTTACCACTGTGCCACCGGGGAAGCCCATAAAAAATGAATAAAAATAAATATTAAAAAATCATTTGGGACCCCAAAGAGATTTGGCTTATGTGGATTATATCATGTTTATCATGTTAGAAAATAAAAGTGAAAATTTTATTTCCAATTTTATTGTGAAATAACTGATATCCATCACTGTATAAGTTTAAGGTACAAAGCATGATGTTTTGATTTATACAAATTGTGAAATGATTTCCACAGTAGGTTCAGCTAACACATCCATCTTTTCATATAGATACCATAAAAATAAAACAGGAAAGAAAAGGAAAAGGAAACCAATGTCCTCCTTATCATGAGAACTTTTAGAATTTACTCTTTCCAACTTTTCTATATAAAATACAGCAGTGTCAGTAACAGTCATTGTGTTGTAATTTACACCCCTGATACTCATAACTGGAAGTGTGTCTCTTTTGACCGCTTCCTCCAGTTCCCCCTCCCTATCCTGTGACTCTGGTTAACCACAAATCTAATCTCTTTGTCTATGATCTTGGGTTCTTTGTTTGTTTTAGACTACCCATGTAAATGAGATCATATAGTATTTGTCCTTGTCTGACTTATTTCATTTTGCATAATGCCTTCAAGGTCCATCCATGCTGTCTCAAATGGTAGGATTGCCTCATTTTTAATGACTGAATGATATTCCATTATAAACATATCTCACAACTTCTTTATCCCTTCATCCATTCAATGGCCACTTAGGTTGTTTCTGTTTCTTGGCTGTTGTAAATAATGCGGCAATGAACGTAGGGTGAAGATATTTTTTTAAATGATGTTTTCATTTCCTTTGGATATATTTTCAGAAGTGGAATTACTGGATTGTATGGTAGTTCTATTTTTAAGTTTTTGATGATCATGAATACTGTTTTTCATGGTGGATTGCAGTTTTAAAAAACATCAGAATACAAGCTGTCAGATGATAGTCATTACATGCCAAATAGCCCCCAGAAGACTTGATTGGATTCATGAAAGAATAAGGGTAAAAAAGGCAATAGTGTGTGAATTTTGTTGTGAAAGTTATTTTAACTCTAAGGTTTCCACTGGAAGGGTCTCAGTTACTATTCAGGGTTTTCAGGACCATACTCTGAGAAATGTTCTCCTGGAAAAAATTCTCCTTTTTTTCCCCACTTTCCTTTTTAAAAAGCTCATTATACTCTTTAAACAGTGCCATTTCACAGACTCCAAAGGACATATTTTAGGAAGAGATATTTGGTAACATTCTTCTTAACTTGGAATGTAGGTGGGAAAGGTGCTTGGAAAAGGAAGGTTTTTTAAAAACCCTCAAGATCCTTTTCTCATAGTTAGATGAAGTCTATTTTTTCCCACCTCCCACATCTCACAGAGTTAGTCCTCTATCAAGACCAGAATCTTCAGTAATAGTTCAGGAATGCTAGTATAGAAACAGCAGATAAAAATGCAGAGAAAACAAAACTTATTTTCTGCCACTGTGTTGCGGTTCAGTTAATGGGCTCTGTGGCTATTTGAGCCCTGTGTCTGAAATGCCATCAAAATAAGGACAAAAATTCCTCCCTTGGACACTCATTCTGTAGGAAATGGCGGGGGGGTGGGGAGTAGGGTGGAGGGGCTATTGATGGCATTTCAAAAAGAAAAGAAAACACCTTCAGCTTGCTGCTGGAGGCTTCAGGGAGAAGCCATGGGGAACCAGAAGGGACTGAGCTATCACAGCAACAACCAACTCCAAGGAAATGTGGTGGATTTAGGAATTAGATGGATCAGGCTAATGTGAGGCCGAATGGGGGTGGGGATATGTGTGCACGGATCTGTTTATACACAGTGAGTAGCCACTCAATAATGCCGGTGAGAAGTAGCCCAGGGAGATGGAAAAGTCTGAGTTTAGAGATCAGCCTTTGACTGTCTGTGTATGTGTGCTTGGTCGCTTTAGTCGTGTCCAACTCTTTGTGACCCTATGGACTGTAGCCCGCCAGGCTCCTCAGTCCATGGGCTTCTCCAGGCAAGAATACTGGAATGGGTTGCTGTGGCCTCCTCTAGTGGATCTCCTGACCCAGGGATCAAACCGGCGTCTCCTGTGTCTCCTGCATTGCAGGCGGATTCTTTACCACTGGGCCACTGGGGAAGCCCTTTGACTGTCTACTTACTACTTACTAACAGTGTGAATCTGGACAAATGGTTTCATCCTGCTGAATTCAGTTTCCCACCTGGAGAATGGTGTCCTGATATCTGCCTTGCCAGGTGATTTTTGAAAAGGTGAAATAATAGTTGCTCAATAGGTGATAGCAGGCTTCCCTGGTGGCTCAGATGGTAAAGAATCTGCCTGCAATGCGGGAGGCCCCAGGTTTGATCCCAGGGTTGGAATGATCCCTTGGAGAAGGGAATGGCAACCTACTCCAGTGTTCTTGCCTGGAAAATCCTATGGACAGAGGAGCCTGGTGGGCTACGGTTCATGGAAGACACAAGGAGTCAGACATGACTGAGCAACTAACACTTTCACTACCTTTTTCAATAGGTGATAGAAGGGAAGATAGCCAGGAAATCCATCAAAATCACATGGATATTGATGATAGGGATGGTTGTCTGCTGTCTACTCCCCAGATCACCAGAAGTCGAGGCACGGGGGAACACCAGCAAATTCACTGTCACCTTGGTCCCCAACTTGATCTTGACCACCTGAGACCACCCTCAGAATTCTGCAGGCATGGCTGAGCCTGGTGCTTCCCTGCGTCATGTTGGGCTGGAAAGTAAACAAGTGCACCCTGACCAACATGTAATCAACAATCTTACATTTTACAGTCATGCCTGTAACAGGGAGACCAGAGACCAGGCAAGAGACTCCTTCCTGACCAGACTCCGCTTTCCAAAGTCGTGTACAAAGTCACAGTATTGGTTGGTAAGATTCTTTCACCAAGATGCCAATAAAAGCACCCATTGCCTCCCCTGAAAATAAAACAGCAACCCCCTGGCATTTTACCCTAAGGAATATGGAAACCAGGTCTTGCTGTGGAGTTTTGTCTTCCCCAGCAGGATTATTGTGTGTCTAAATTAGGGTGTCAATCCTTTATATGAGTCACTCATGTCAATGGCTAGACAGTTTCTCATTATTTATTAAGAATGGTGTGACTTTTTAATTCCTACCCATCTTCCCTCCCTCTCTTTGAACACTTGGTAACTATCTAATTTGTCAGCATTGGCAAACATCACTTTTCAAGTAGAGATGCTACTTTCTGCATCCCTCAGATAATTAACAAAGGTGTAAAACATGGAGGGGAGAACAGAAAGAAATGAGACGTGTTTGGGGAGTTTTTAACAACATAAGACTGCATTTAAAGATGTGAAACGACTTTTAAGATAAAGAAAAAAGGCACACCTCAGTAATAAGACTCTTCCCAACCAAGGTTATTTTGCTAAGCAATGATTAACTGAAACTTTTATCAGGGAGAAGGCATGATTGTAAAATGTTAGATTGTTGATTAGATATTGGTCAGGGTACACTTTCATCTTGCTAGGTGATTCAGGAAATGACACTGGACCTTCAGGTAATCTGGGGACATCCATACAGGGTTCAAAGAGAGGCAGGGAACAGATATGTGTTGTTGAGGGTGTGGTGAAAAGGGAACCCTGGTGTGCTGTTGGTGGGCAAGTATGTGGGGGCAGCCACTGTGGAAAACAGTGTGGAGGTTCCTCAAAAAATTAAAAATAGAAGTACCATATGGTCCACCAATTCCTCTTCTGGTTATTTACCCGAAGGAAGTGAAATCACTATCTGGAAGAGAAATCTGCACCTTCTTGTTCTTTGCAACATTGCTCACAATAACCGAGACTTGGCAACAACCTAAGTGTCCATCAGTGGATGAATGGATAAAGAGGTGGGGTTTATACAATGGAATATTATTCATTGAGAAAGAAAGAAAGTAATCCTGCCCATTGTGACAACTTGGGTGAAACGTGAGGACATTATGTTAAGTGAAAAAAGTCAGATGGAGAAAGACATACTGTATGATCTTACTTATATGTGAAATATTAAAAAGTCAAATTCAGAGAAACAGAATAGAGTCAGGGGCAGGGGGATGAAAGAAAGGGGTAGATATTGGTCAAAAAGTATAAGCTTTCAGTTATAGGATTAATAGTTTCTGGGCATCTAGATTATAGCATGGAGATTATAGCTAATAGAAGTATATTCTTGAATATTGCTAACAGAGTAGGTCTTAAATGTTCCCACTGCAAAGAAAGAAATGGTAATTATGTGACAGGATGGGAATGCCAGCTCATGCTAAGGTGGTAATTATTTTAAAATGTATAAATGTATCAAATCAATATCTAGTACACCTTCAACTTACACAATGTTATATATCAATTCTATCTCAATAAAGCTGTGAGGGAAAAGAGAGAGAGAGAGGCAAGGATATGGGAAAGAAAAAAGTCACATCTTTCTCAGTTTGCCAAGACTTGGTGAAATATGTGATACTCTTTCTGGCTGTGAGTCACACTGTTCTTTTGGAAATGCCCAATTTCACAGGAACTGGCCAAGTGACATGGGACTCAGGCACTGCCTGCCTTCCCTTTGAAGTCAGACAAACTGAAACCACTGCCATCTCATTTTATGCAACAACCAGAAGCTATGATCTGACAATAACCAGCAGCCTTGAAGCTTAACATGTCAGCTGAGTGCAGTGGACATCAGCGAACTTGTATCAAAGAATGGGCTGACTCACTTTGTTGTACACCTGAAACTAACACAACATTGTAAATCAACTATACCCAAATAAAAATTAAAAAAAAAAAAGAATTGGGCACCTCCTATGTAATATCCCATTTTTGCCACTGAAAAGAGAGTTATTCCCCTTAAGAACATACAATATATTTTTAAGGAATATAAAATAGGAATGCATGATAAACTGGACAAGGAAAGCTGGCAGAATCAGCAAAGGGGTCACACATGTGGTCAGAGCCTGGAGATTATCTTTTAAGATGAAGGAAGAAAAGATCAGAAGTATCAGTTTTTAATTTCTATTTTCAAGTGCTTTGAAATGCACATTTATAGCGTCCGTATGGTTTGTTCATTACTGTAGTTTATAAATGTGCATGCACAAATGGTCTACTGAGGGGGATCTTGTTCAGTGAACTTGAGAGACCCCTGCAGGCAGTGAGGGCTGAAGGAGGGCAGGGGAGGAAGAGGTCAAGGTGGGCTCAAGCCAAGAGGTGAGCAGGGGAGGGGGTTGAATGTGCAAAATAAAGAGGGGAGGGTATTCCAGTCCAGAAGACAATGGGAGCTGAAGAATGGAGCTGGGTGACCATCGAATGCTCCTGAGACTGGGAGGAGACTGACCAATCCAGGGAGGAGGGAATGCATTTGAAAGCAAAGGGAATAACAGACCAAGGTTTGTAGCCAGAGAGAGCATATGAACCACTCTGCAGGTGAGAATTCACAGGAGGACACAAAGAAAAGAGAGATTTGGTCTTTAGGAGTTTTTGAACTAGCCTCTGACAGGTTGAAAGTCATGATTAAGGAAAAATCACCACCCAGCAGAATGAAGCCTGGGTGGAAAGGTAGGAATTTTCAGTAGAAATAAAAAAGAAAGTGGAAGCAGATGGTGTTCAAGGGGTAAAGGAGCAAGATGAATCACATGTGATTCCAATTTAGGGTCTAAGACTGTCCTCAAGTTCAATGTCCGGGAAGATCTACCCAATAGACAACAATAAATGCTGAGCAAGCCCAGACTCTGAGTCAGAGAGACCCGGTTTTAAATTCAGGCTTTGCTGCTTATTCCAGCTGTGTGACTATAGGCAAGTTTTTTTTTTTTTTAAACCTCTTCAGGTTGTTTTCTCATCTGCAAAATGGGAATACTAACAGTGCCCACCGTGTGGGATATTGTGAGGACTCAATGGGAAAGTGTTAAAAGCCCTTTGAACATACTGAGTGCTCACTACATTTCTTTTAGAACTTTTAATGAAAATTGATTTCAATTAAAACAACAAACTATAAATATTAATTGCATTTGATGCTCTTTGAAGAAAAATGGATATTAATTTTTCCATTGGTTTAATTTTCTATTTCTTTATTTGTACCAACCATTCCATGCCTTCAGAAGTCAATACCTCATTTTCATGCATGCTTGGAAAATCCTGTCCCACTCCCGCCCCACCTCTTTTTTCTTCCCAGGGTTCCTATTGCAAGAGGGGTAATGACACTCACACTTGACAGGTTCTTGAACTTCAGCAGGGCTTTTTAAAGCATAGGTGCCTGGGGCTTATTGATAAGATCTCAGGCAATACCAGTGTTGCAGGTCTTGTCATTCCTTGAGAACTGCCCGCTCTAGGAAGGGTCCCAGATTTCCCTCTGAGGTATATAAACTTGCATTCTTGGCCTTGCCATTAACTCTCATTCCATCAGCTGAAGAAAATGCAATGGTGATGGTATTACAAGGGGAAGGGAAAGGTCGGTGTATTGTTTTTCTTTCCTGGATCTGAGCTTTGCTGCTGATTCTTACATATGGAAAAGTGAAAAAAAAAAAGAGAGAGAGAGAGAAATGCACATAAACTTTTCTTTCTCACATGAAAGAGTTACAGCAAAGTTTTGGTTTTCCATCAGGAAGTAATCTTAGAGTTTGTCTTTGGTTCTGTGGGAAGAAAGTCAAGAAGCACCCAGCCCTCTCTTCCTAGATCCTTTTGTGTGCGTGACTGGACATCTCTGTGTAGTTATGTTGAATTACAGTGGATTCCTCAGCATTGTTTCTAACCCATACCCTCAGGTCAAACACAGAATGTGTTCTGATATAGAGATTTTTTTACAAGTCCATCTGTATATGTTATATATTGTTGTTGCTGTTTGGCCACTAAGTCATGTCCAATTCTTTGTGACTCCGTGGACTAAAGGCTCCTCTGTCCATGGGATTTCCCAGGCAAAAATACTGGAGTGGCTTGCCATTTCTTTCTCCAGGGGATCTTCCTGACTCAGGCATTTGAACCCTCATCTTCTGCATTGGCAGGCAGACTCTTTACCACGGAGCTGCCTGGGAAGCCCTTACAAGTCAAAGCTGATGCTAAAAGATATAATCTTCAAAGATTTTTCTTTAAAAATTAAAAGAGTGATAAAATTATGCATAATATAAAATGTATCATCTACATCATTTTAGGTGTATTTTGTGTGTCATATTTAAGTGTGCTTTTTGTGTCATATCCAAGAAATTACTGCTAAATCCAATGTAACAAAACTTTCCCCTGCATTTCCTATTTAATAGTTTTATAGCTTTAGCACCTTGGGTTTAGGTCCTTGATGCATTTTAAGTTAGTTTTTGTATGTGGTGTTAGGTAAGGGTCTAACTTCATCCTTCTGCATGTGGATTTCCGATTTTCTCAGTATCATTTGTTGAAAAGACTGTCCTTTTCCCCACTGCTTGGTCTTAGCATCGCTGTGGAAAATCATTTGACTGTATATGTGAGGGTTTATTTAGAACTCAGGAGGTTTTAACTATGTATTGCTAACATCAGTATTGTCATTCAGAGGCTGAAATCTCTTAGTGGTGCCTGAGGCGACTTGAAATGTGATAATTCCACATTGCTCCCTTGATTATTTTGCTGTTACTTTTTAGAAGATCGTAGTAACAAGGTACAGTTTCATGAATTTCCTCACCATCCACCATAGGAGGAATATTCCTCAAACATCATTTAGATCATACAATTCCACTGCTCATAAACTTTTAGTGGCTGTAACTTGCTTCTAGGATAAAATCCAATTTTCCCATTTAAGCATCAAGATGCTCCTCACTTGGGTCTTATATCCTCATTCATCCTGTGTCTCCATGTGTATGCCCTGGGTTTGGTGGGTGGGTTGAGGGGGAGGAACCCAGGTCAAGGTTGTATGTTTGTGTGTATGGTTGTGTGTATGAAGTGTTTAGTAAGACTTTACTTCCCTCAGGGACCATGGAAGGAGGCAGAGTCAATCTTCTTCTTCGGAGACAATCTTCTTCCTCTGTCCATGGGATTCTCCACGCAAGAATACTGGAGTGGGTTGCCATGTTCTCTTCCTAACCCAGGGATCGAACCTGTTTCTGTCTCCTGACTTGGCAGGTGGGTTCTCTACCACTAGCTCCTCTGTAAAACATCAAATATAATAAAGAATTTTATTTGCAGAGGATTGTGCATTTCAATTCACCTTAATGCTGTAAGGACTGAGAGTTCTGACAAATATTTTCTTAGCATACTAATCCTCTAATAGGACCCAAGTAGACAACATATACTCTGTGATCTCCTATTATTGTGTCCATACAGCAAGCTTATTTTATAGGTTTCATCCTCACTGTGATACTCTAAAGTATTCCACTTTCTGTGTTTGTGTATAGGTTTCAGGAGCAGGGGTGACTGGGCCAGTCTGCCACACTTAAGCATCTCTGAAAATTAAATTACCTATTCTGCTTTCGAAAATGTCTATGCCATTGAGAAGCTTAAGTCACCTATGATTCCTATTTCCCCAGATCTGTAAGCATCTTGGACAGCTTCTAAGCATTATTCATTTAAGATGGAAGAAGGAAAACATGTTTCTTTTAAAGCAACTGCTTCAAAACTCAATGATGTTATATAGAATTAAAAAGAAAATCTCTATCGTATAGAACTTGTGATGCATGCATGTTTTGTACCATTTCTCCAGGGTCCTGTTCAGAGAACCTGGAAACAGTTTGTAAAGAGATTTTAAGATTATATTGTGTGTCCAAACTGCAAACAGAATCAGAAATTGGAAAATAGGCTTTGAGGAGACAAGTGAAAAGACTTCATTCAATCGATATACTGAAAAACTGTATTGGGCTTTAAAAAATGGTTTCACACTTCACGTGAAAAATTTAAGGTAGCAGATCTGTGATGGTAATAGAATTCTCACATTGTTGCTTGTTTTCACTTACCAGCAGAAGAGACATAATTTACGCAGGAGTAAAATATACTCATCATTTCCTCTGCCATCCCCCATCACTTAATACCCATGCTAAAGATTGGGAAGATTTCCTGGAAGAGGAAATGGTAACCCACTCCCAGTATCCTTGCTGGGAGAATCCCATGGACAGAGGAGCCTGGTGGGCTACAGTCCATGGGGTTGCAAAGAGTTGGACATGACTGAAGTTACTGAGCATGCCCAGAAAGGTTTAAAAAGTCTCATTATTAAATGCAATCTGTATAGCACATTACAATGCCAATGATTTCAACTAAGAGGCTCATCACAATTACGTGGAGTCTTTTATCAAATTCACAGGTGTGACCCCCACCCCCACCCCTCGCCTACTGTCAGGAGCATGGATCCACTAAAACTCAAGTCAGAATTTGAACATTGGTGGTTGGTGGGTTTTTTATTTATTAGAAATTTATATTACATTTTATTTTTTAGACTACTTCAGGTTCACGGCAATATGGAGGAGAAGGGCACAGAGATTCCTGTATCCCTCACGTGCACAGCCTGCCCCACCATGAGCATCCCCACCACAGTGGTACCTTGGTTATGGTTGATAACCCTACACTGACAGGTCATTATTAACTGACGTCCACAGTTTCCATTAAGGTTCACTCTTAGTGCTGCCTATTCTATGGGATTAGACAAATGTAGTATGTATTGGAAATGTACAAACAAACGTAGTGGAAAAACCTGAATGAACCTTTTGGCCAACCTAATATAATGGCACATATCCATCCTTACAATGTCATGCAGAGTATTTTCTCTGTCCTAAAACTCTTCTGTGTATCATTTGTTCATCCCTACTACCCCCTGCCTCCACCAGGCAATCGTGAGATTTTTTGACTGTCTCTGTAGTTTTGTCATATAGTTGGACTCATTCAGTATATACCCTTTTCAGATTGGCTTCTTTCACTTTGTAACATGCATTTAAGATTCCTCGTGCTTTTTCGTGGCTTGATAGTGAGGAATACTATTCCATTGTCTGAATGGACCACAGTCTGTATTCATTCACCAACTGACGGATATCTTGGTGGGTTTCCCTGGTGGCTCAGATGGTAAAGAATCTGCCTGCAATGTGGGAGACCTGGGTTCAACCCCTGGGTTGGGAAGATGCCCTGGAGATAGACATGGCTACCCACTCCAGTCTTCTTGCCTAGAGAATCCCATGGACAGAGAAGCCTGATGGGCTACAGTCCATGGGGGTCACCAAGTGCTGGATGCACCTGAGCGAGAGTTGGATACGACTGAGCAATGAACACTTGGTGTTCTTCGCTTGGTGGCTTCCAAGTGTTGGCAGGTATGAATAAAGTTGCTTTAAAAACATCCATGTGTAGGCTTTCGTGTAGACATAAGTTTTCAACTTCTTTGGGTAAATATCAAGGAATGAGATTGCCGGATAGCATGTAAAAGAGCATGTTTAGAGTTGTAAGAAATGGTCAAACTCTCTTCCAGCGTGGCTGTACCATTTTGCATTCCTGCTGACAGTGAACAGGAGTTCCTGTCATTCCACACCCTCACCAGCATTTGGTGTTAGCAGTTCTGGATTTGGGCCCTTCTAATAGGTGTGTAGTGGTACCTTGTTTTAATTTGCATTTCCCTGACAACATATTATGTGAACCATTTTTTTTTTCCTTAATGTCCATTTGCCATCGTATATGTTCTTTGGTCAGATGTTTATTAAGACCTTTGGCTTACTTTTTAACTGAGTTGTTTTCTTATTGTTGAGTTTTAAGAGTTCTGCGTATATTTGGATAACAGTCCTTTATCAGATGTGCATTTTGCAAATATTTTCTTCCAACCTGTGGCTTATTTTCTCATTCTTTGGCTATTGTCTTTCACAGAGCGGTTTTTAAACTTTTAAAACTATTTATTTATTAATTTGGTTGCACTAGGTCTTAGTTGTAGCTCGTGGGATCTTCCATCTTTCTTGTGGCATGTGGAATCTTTAGTTTCAGCATGCAAATGCTTAGTTGCTGCATGTGGGATCTAGGTCTCTGCCCAGGGATCGAATCCAGGCCCTCTGCATTGGGAGGTGGAGGCTTAGTCATTGGACCACCAGGGAAGTCCCAGCTTATCAATTATTTCTTTGATGAATTTTGCCTTTGGTATTGTATCTGAAAAGTCATTTTCATACCCAAAGTCATTTGGGTTTTCTTATTTGTTATCTTTTAGGGCACTGACTCAATGGATATGAGTTTGAGCAAACTTAGGGAGACAGTGAAAGATAGGGAAGCCTGGAGGACTGTAGTCCATGGGGTCACAGAGTCGGACATGATTTAGTAACTGAACAAAAACAACAACAAGGAGTTTATAGTTTTGTCTTCTACATTTAGGTCTGTGATCCATTTTGAGCTAACTTTTGTGGTGGGTATGAGGTCTGTGTCTGGACTCATGAGTGTCTAGCGCCATGTGTTGGAAAGACCATCTTTGTTGCATTGTATTTTATTGCCTTTGTTCCTTTATCAAAGATCAATTGACTATATATATGTGGTTAGCACCTGTATTTTTAAAAGGCCCTAAAAAGGATTCTATGAACATCTTCTAGCCCCCTTCCCCACCCTAGAGGAAAGTGTCACTAACAAGAACCATAATAAATAGTTGCTCACAAGTAAGGAAATAATAGAAGAATGTTTACTCTTTTACTGAAGTCAAACTTGGAATATTTCAGGACATGAAAGACAGATGCCGTAATGCTATCTGCTATATTTGGCTGAAACTGAACCAATTTTCAGTTTCATAAGTTTAAGAGCATAAGTTTTGCAGGTTATTCTTGGTGTCATCTTTGAAAAAATTACATAAGGCACAGGAAAATATTCCTCTGATGACAGATAAAGGATCTAAAAATCCAAACATGCATTTTATTTGCTTTCAGACCCAGTGAGTGAGAAGCAGATTTCAGCCACATACAGAATTTAATATGCACAGAGCTGCCTTCATTCCCTGGAGGCAAATCTAGTTTCTGGTTGAAATTGTGTTACCATTGTAGCTAACTCTGTTCCGCTTATTGAGAGAGCTCTTGCCACAATGGTAGGTGCTAAAATAGACTTCTCAAAAGCTGGATCACCAACAGACAGAAGCAGGAGAGGTAGAAAAGGCTCTTGTGAAAAGTCAAGGTGAACATCCACTCTTGACCTAGATCCTCTGTATCTTTTCCTCTGGAGTCAGCATCTTATTCTCACTTTAAACATTTGTAGAGTAGCATTCTCATGGAAGCTTTTTGAACTTAAGAACCAGCTTCATGAGTTGGTGAATTTAGTTCCTTATTCCATTTGAACAGTCAAGTGCAAACCAGGAAACAGTGAAGGAGGGTAATCTTGGAACCATAATGATGCCCTGACGTTCAAAAAATTTAATTCTTATTGCTCTCATTACAGAGCACCAGAACAGAGTCATCAATGCAAATGATCATGCCTGAAAACACTCTTCCCCAGTGGCATAAAAATTGAGATCTTTTATATTCATTCTATGCTTGAGAAATGGGTGAATTAGGTTTTGAGTGTAGAGTAGTTAGAAAATATGCTAAGGCTAAGATGATTGAAAAGATTGGGGATATAGATAATTCCGAAATTTTATGAGTATGAAATGATATAGCTTTTAAACATTTTATAATATCAGAAAATTTTACCCTATAGGTTTTTCTCTGCCTGCAAAATTTTCCCCAACAATCTTTGATTTTCCAATATTAAGAGTGTCTGAAAAATTTGTTATCAGGAGAAATGGAATACTAGTGCTGAGAGATGTTATATAAACTTCTATTAAAATCTCCTTGCAATCTTTTAAAATTGAATTAATTAATAGATTAAATAATAGCTTTCAGCCCACGAGCCTGATTTCAATTGCTTGATGGTAAATAGTTATCTGTAGACAACATCTGTGACAAAGTATATCTTGTTTTTCTGTAATCAGTCACACAAACAATGCAATTATGATACTTATGCAGGCATTTTTAATTTTTAAAGCAATATATATGAGCTAGAGGGGAGGAGAACACTGTAATTTTTTAAACTGCTGTATTTCATTCATCTGCCTGCAGTGCAGGAGACGCAGGTTTGATCCCTAGGTCGGGAGGATCCCCTGCAGTAGGAAATGGCTTCTCACTCCCGTATTCTCATCTGGGAAATCCAATGGACAGAGGAGCCTGGCAGGCTACAGTTTATGGGGTCGCAAAAGCGTTCGACATGACTTGGTGACTAAAACAACAGCAGCAAAATATTTAAAGCAGATATATCTCTGTGCTATAAGCATGGTTACAACTCTATGTTGAGCTCATTTTATGTTTAAATGGAATCCCAAGCACAGTATTAGAGTGTTTAGATCACACTTTCTTGGGGATTTGATCCCCATAGCCCATAGAGGGATGAAGGAAACCAGGACATTTCACTGTTCTTTTCACGCTCATCATGTGTTATCTCCTTTCCATAACTCTTTCCTTGAACTTAAGTTCTATGGCAGTGACCAGGTCTCATCACACAGAATGGGCCAAAAATCTGGGTTCCAGAGAACTACTGTCTCTTTTCATTAGATTGAAAGGGACATGATGGAGTGTTCGAAATTATTTTGGAGCAAGATCTAGCATATTCTATTCTGACCCATGCTCTGAAGTGAGCTGGATCAATGTATGCTTAAAGCTGGACCATTTGTGAATAGAATAAAATTGATGACACTGTCAGCCTCAAGGCGTTCCTTTTCTGGAAGGAGAACAGTTTCTGGACCAGAGGGAATACAACATTAAGGGGGCAAGGGACTAAAAGTGAAGTTGCCAATTTGTGTTGCTGCAACAGCTCATAAATGTTATCATATATAAGAACGTGGGCCATGACGTTTCCCTGTGTGTGTGTGCTAACAGTGGCCGACAGTGAGCTTCCTCTTTCTGGCTCCATGTGGCCTACCGAGCCTGGCCAGACCCGGGGCCAAACTTTATCTCATCAGGTCATGTCTAAACCACCGAGTTGGGGAGTGGGGACGGGGAGGAGATTGAGGGAGAAGTGAGCCTTGAGGGAAGAAGGGGTGAGTCTGGGATTTGTTTTTGGTCCATCAGCCTGATCCTAGGGGAGCCCTGCAAGGGACTCCTGCTCACATTGAGCTGGCGCTGTTTTCTAAGCCTCCTTGGGGTTCACCTGGGAGCTAGTAAATCCCAACGATTACCATCCAGCCTCTGCAATCAGACTCCCAGCTTTGAAGCTCAGCCCTGCTGATTCCTGGGTCGCTTCTCTCCCCTCTACCTCAGGGTTCAGTTTTTCTATCTGTGATGCAGTTCATCAAAGTTTCTATCCTCTGACTTATGAGATTATAGGCTGTTTGTGCCTCAGTTTTCCCATCTGTAAAACAGTGTTAATAGGACTTAAACCTCACAGGTTGCCTGAGTATTAAATGAGTTAGTCTATGGAAAACTTGTTACCTCTGCGTGGCACAAAGTGCAACATAAGAGATGCTGTTACTAATGGTGTGAGAAGGAGTGAAATAAGGAATGTCAAGCGATAGACACTCGCAATGTTAACTGCTGGAGCTTCTGTTTTGGTTCCTACAAAGCTCTCTATTAACGCCAGCTGTCCTGGAACGGCTCTGATAACTACTGATTCCTTCCTAAAGGTTCTGCCCTGCCCGAGCCACCAACTGGAGACCCTGTCTGCCTCCTGCCAACTTTGGGGCTGTCTATCACAGCGAGACCTGGGCTACCTTGTCCCACTCTCTTTTCACTATTCTCCCTGTATGTTGACACCGTGAGTCACAGTTAAGTTTTCTATACCTGTGTTTGAGCTTTGTGATTTGCACCATGCCACCACTTTGGCCAGGGACAAACACAGATATATTATACCCCGCCCCCAACCCACGTGAAATCAGCCCTGCTTCCTCCTCCACCAGCCTTCTGCTTCCATCCCAGCATGCCTTGCAGCGACGTTCCCTTGGAATAGTACAACTCCATCCATCACGCCAAGGCGACACACCATCTTAGCCATTCTTAAAGGTTCAGCTTAGTGGTACTAAGTACATTCACATTGCTGTGTAACTGTCACCACTGTCCTTCTCCAAGCTCATTTCATTTCGCAAAACTGAAGCCCTATATCCAGTAAACAATAACTTCCCACTCTTCTCTCTCCTTAGCCCCTGGCAACCACCCTTCTACTAGCATTTGGGATCTTCCCAGACCAGGGATTGAACTTGTATCTCCTGCATGGGCAGGTGGATTCTTTACCACTGTGCCACCAGGGAAGCCCTGTAAGCATAACTTTTATATGAACCAGAAAACCAAAAGTCTATGTGACTCACTTTGTCATGACACTCACTTTGTTGTGGAGATCTGTAACAAAACTGCAATATCTCCCAGGGATACTGGTATATGCAGAAATGGAATGGCTGGATTATATAGGAATTCTATTAAAAAATTTTTTTTGAGGAACCACCGTGCTATCAAGGGAGGACTTTTTTCATAAAGATGATTTTTGTGTTATTTTATTCCATGTTCCACCTAACTATGTGCTACATTCCTACCATCCTGCTTTCAACTTAGACGCCAGTATTTGAGGTCAATGCTATTAATTTTTGTGATTGCTTCATGACAGAAGAACTTTTGTGTTAAAAACCTAAAGAAGCTGAAGCAAATATTAAAATGCTACATCAAGAAGAGCAGAGACACTAGACATCTGGAAATCATTAGCGTCAATCAAGAAATCGTTGCCTTACAAATCTTGCTCTGAGTGTTCCTTGTCAGTTACAAAAACTAGCTATCTAGGAAGAGAAATGAAAAGGTAGTTTTGCTGAGTTAAGAATAATTAGCTTAGACCCCAAGGAGAGCAGATGTTGGCTTTCATTTTTTAAATACCAGGCTGGAAAGTCTTATATTATGCTATCAAATTATGATATTCCAGGCAGAGCACTGCCAACTTTGTTCTTGATCTTCTTTCAAAGTGGAAGCTTTACCACCTGGGGTCTCATAGTTACACAAACTTTAATGGAACCATGTAATAATAGGAAGGAGCAGAAAGTCCTTACTTTTGAATTTCGGGGGAAAAGAAGAAATGTCTATTAAGGATGAAGCCAATTGATAAGCAAGAAATCCACCTATTTTATTTCATTCAATCAGAAATTTATCTAAAACGTCACCATGTGGGAATGCAAACTGGTACAGCCACTATGGAGAACAGTGTGGAGATTCCTTAAAAAACTGGAAATAGAACTGCCAGGCGACCCAGCAATCCCACTCCTGGGCATACACACCGAGGAAACCAGATCTGAAAGAGACACATGCACCCCAATGTTCATCACAGCACTGTTTGTAATAGCCAGGACATGGAAGCAACCTAGATGCCCATCAGCAGACGAATGGATAAGGAAGCTGTGGTACATATACACAATGGAATATTACTCAGCCATTAAAAAGAATTCATTTGAATCAGTTCTAATGAGGTGGATGAAACTGGAGCCCATTATACAGAGTGAAGTAAGCCAGAAAGATAAAGACCAATACAGTATACTAACGCATATATATAGAATTTAGAAAGATGGGAATGATAACCCTATACGCAGAACAGAAAAAGAGACACAGATGTATAGAACAGACTTTTGGACTCTATGGGAGAAGGCGAGGGTGGGATGATCTGAGAGAATAGTATTGAAACATGTATGTTACCAAGTGTGAAACAGATCACCAGCCCAGGTTGGATGCATGAGACAAATGCTCGGGCTTGGTGCACTGGGATGACCCAGAGGGATGGGATGGGGAGGGAGGTGGGAGGGGGGTTCAGGATGGGGAACACATGTAAATCCATGGCTGATTCATGTCAATGTATGGCAAAAACTACAATATTGTAAAGTAATTAGCCTCCAACTAATAAAAATAAAGGAAAAAAAAATACACCACAGTAAAAAATAAATAAATAAAATGTCACCATGGCGTTGAAGTGACATGTTGTTGATGTTTCATCATTAAGTTGTGTCTGACTTTTTGCGACCCCATGGACTGTAGTCCACCAGGCTCCTTTGTCCATGGAATTTTCCAGGCAAGAATACTGGAGAGGTTTGCCATTTCCTTCTCCAGGATCTTCCTGACCCAGGGATCAAACACAAGTCTCCTGCATTGGCAGGCAGATTCTTTACTGTTGAGCTATCAGGGAAGTTTTTATACTGTACATGAAATAAAGAGAGATTGGTTGGCTTCTTCCTCATTAGAGGAGAATTTTAAGTTCATGTAATTTTTGTTAAATCCTTGGATATTTTATTTTGTACAAAAGATGAAAGTGGAGAAGTCAATGTTTCCCAGTTTCTACTGAATACATTATTTTAAACATCTCAATTTCCAACTTTCAAAATAAGGTAATGATTTTTCAGATGGCTTTGTAACCTTTCAACCTTAGACAAAGACTTTTAGAATTGATTTTTCATAGGAGAAAAAAGGAAAATCTTTCTGTTAAAATCACTTGTAATGCAATAAATCATTAGTTTGTCTTGCTTTTCTATGGTGGAAGCTGGCAGTGAATAAATTTTAGTTCCAGTTGTGGACCTAGTTGCAGTCTTCAGAGGTTCACTAGATCTGACACATTGTAACTTACAATACTGATACAGAATATGAACTCTCAGCCCCAGAACATCCTCAGTTCAACATCTGCCCTTGTAATTTCTTTTCTTTTTAAAATTAAACGTCTGTCTTTAAAAGTATTTTTTAATTTGTGTTTTATATTGGAGTGCAGTGGATTTACAATGTTGTGTCTCAGGTGTACCGCAAAGCAATTCAGTTATCATATATCTGCATTTTTTAAAAAATTCTTTTCTACAGAGAAAATCTACAGGACATGGGCAGTCACAAAGAGATTTCATAAAGGATTAGTATTTGTCACTTTAACTTCCACAGGAGCAAATAGAATATTTAATTGTCCAGTATTAAGTCTCCTGGCAAAAAAGTGTTTTGGAAATACATATTCATATACACACTGACTACATTCTGCTACAATACTGAAAGATACAGTTGTTTCTATTTGTGTCATTAGTGCTGGTTCTCATTAAGCATCCAAAAGGAAAGGTTTGCAGTGGTTTATTTGTAGCTATTAAGTCGTTAGGATTGAAATATGCAAGATTCAAAGGTATGCTTTTAAAAATGTACCTCGTCTTAAAAATTGGGAATGTAATCCTTAGATTGATTTTACAGCTTCAGTGCTTCCCATAGGAGCCCTTCACATCATGTTGGCATCAGAATCTAGGGAGAATAGTCCATTTTTATACCAAGAAGATGCAAAGGAGAACTTTAGTGATACTTCAACATCTTGGCTTAATCACCACCCAGCTGAGCTTTCCAGACCCACTGGTCTTCTCAACTGCTTGCTGACTGACCCAGACATTTGAGAAGTAGTTCCTGTGAGCCTGCTCTAGATGCTGAGTCACAAGAAGAACGGAGGAGGAACCATGCCTGTCTCCAGGGAGCCAGGGGCGGACAGAAACAAGCAAAGAACTGCAGCTGGTAGGATTTTGCTGGTGGTCCAGTGGTAAAAATCTGCCTGCCAATGCAGCGGACATGGGTGTGATCCCTGGCTGGGGAACTAAGATCCCACAGGCAGCAGAGCCACTAAACCCGCGTACTGCAACCACCGAGCCCATGCCCTAGAGCCCATGCTCCCAACAGAAGGCACCACAATCAGAAGCTAGTGTTTTGCACCTAAAGAGTAAACCCTGCTTGTGTTTATTAGAGAAAGCCTGAGAGCAACGACAAAGACCCACTGCAGCCAAAAGTAAATAAATGAAAACAGTTAACACTATAGTTTGTCATTCACATTCCTTTAAGTGTTCTGAAGGAAGAGCTGGGGGGATGGGAGTTCAAAGCATGGGGTGTCCAGTGCAGAGAAAGAATTGGAGAGTGGACACCAGTTGGGACACCTGAAGAGAAGGCCGGTGTGTTGCTTTCACAGTTTTGGAATGTATCGATAAACTCTTCCAGGGAGATTGCATTTTTAAAAGGCTGTCACTTGACCGAGTTGAATCTCTTGAACATAAGGCAGTCCTGGGGGTGCCCTGGGGTAGGGCGGCCTTCTCAGAGCCCTTCCCTGAAGCCCTCGGTCCAATTCTACTTGGGTGTCACTTGAAAAGCACCGTTTCCTCCCTCCCAGGGTCACCAACATCACCCTCGACACAGATTTCTTAACCACTTACACATCCTTTACATAGTTAAATGCTTCAGGTCTGTCCTCAGTTTTAAACCCAATTCTTATGGGCAGAGCATTAGAAGTGAGCGCCTTAGTCTCTCACAAAATCTGATTCTATTTCTCTGATGAGGCTTTTTTTTTTTCATTGTGGTAGAAAACAGATCACATAAAATTTTCCATTATAACCATTTTTAAATGTACAGTTCAGTAGCATAAGTACATTCGCATTGTTGACAACCAGTCTTCAACAGTTCATCTTGCTGAAAACTGAAATTGCACCCATGAAATTACTTCCCAGTCTCTCGTCCCCAGCCCCCAGCCCTAGCGACCACCATTCTGCTTTCCATCTCTATGAATCGGATGACTCTAGGTCCCTCATGGAAGTGGAATTATACAGTTTGTGTCCTCTACTAGTAGTACTAGTTACTCAGTCGTGTCCAACTCTTTTCAACCCCATGGACCATAGCCCACCATGCTCCTTTGTCCATGGGATTCTCCAGGCAAGGATCCTGGAGTGGGTTGCCATTTCCTTCTCCACTGTGTCCTCTAGTGACTGGTTTACTATACTGAGCATAATGTGTCTTCATGGTTCATCCATGTGGTAGCATGCCTCAGACACTCACTCCTTTTGAAGGCTGCATAGTATTCCAGTGTTTGCAGAGACCATGTTTTGTTTATCCCTTCATCTGTCTGAGGACACTTGGGTTGCTTCCAACTCTTGGTGATTGTGGATAATTCTGCTGTGAACATGAGTGAACTGGTGACTTTAAATAATCATGAGTTTTCACTCATACCTGTAGAGTACATGGGGAAGACAGAAATCATTGTTGGAGAAAAGATTCAGGAAAGCTGAATGTGAGACACAACAGTACCTCTTATTGAATGTGTGACTTTGGTCCAGGGAAGTCCTTTTTGGGGCATCAATGTCCTTGGCTAGGAAAGTAGAGGGCGATGCTCCATCACTAAGGTCCACACACGATCCCAACCAGCCCTTGGAAGGCAGCCTAGGGTGGGAGCAAATTAAGAGGTGAATTAACATGGATGCTGTATAATGTCTTTATTAATTGGCCTATCTTTAAATGACCTCATGCCCATGTGAGTTTCTTTTTTATCCCTTAATCGTCTCATCCTGGGAGAAAAGGGGAAATAAAGGTCAGCCACTTTTCAAAGGAATTTAGAAGGGAAATAATAGGAGCTTTTTTTCTATGTGGAAACCTATAAAAAGAACGCAAAGTGTTCTCCTTAGCTTCCCCTTGTAAAGTGACACAGGCTTAAAGAGGGTCTGTCTAATAGTAAAGCAATTTTCCTTGGAATATAAGTGGAATCCTTTGTCTCTGTCGAATGCAATTTAGTGAAATGGCTACAGAAAGCCCAAATTTAGAGCACGTTACCACCCTAGTTAAAGACCCAGCTAAGATCGTCATGGCCTGAGAATCGCGTTAATCCCAGAACCCTGGATCCCCTTTCTGTTTCACAAGTTGTGAGTGAAATGGAGAGCAAGCCACCTTCCCCTGTGTCCACAGCATCTTTGATTTGTCCTCACAGGTCCCTTTAGTGTTTGTCCTTGAAGGACGGTCCATAGGCTCAATCCCCAAGAGTCAAGCATGACATTGTCCTGCCAAAAACATTCTTTGAAGGAATCCCCTGGCATCCCAGGGCTTAGGACTCTGTGCTTCCAATACTGGGACCTGGGTTCAATCCCTCACTGGGGATCTAAGATCCCACACCATGCCATATGGCAAAAGAGCAAAAAACAAAATAAAACCAAAAGTCACTTAAAAAAAACCCCAACACTCTTCACATACATGCAGAGCCGGGCTAACTTTCAAAAGAAAATATTCCAATAGTTGAAACTGTCATATGTAAAAACCCAGAATGTCAAGGAAGCCAGACTTATTAGGTTTGTATGTTAACCTTCAATTTATAGAAGGTTTTAGTTTACCAGATAAAACAGAGGACACTCCAGGTGAATATCAGATAAATAATGAATATTTTTTTAGTATACATGTGTTCCAAATAGTGCATACAAATACCTGTCCTTAAAAACCAAATTATTTTTCTGAATTTCAACCTGACATCTTGTATTTTTATTTGCTAAATCTGACTAGCCTAAGGCTGTGTGAAACAGCATGGTCCATTTGTTCAGTTTCAAAAATGTCAGAACTCTTTCAGAGTCAGGGATTTATTATCTAAGGTGCTCTTGCAAACATGTATGCTCATTTAAATCACACTTTACTGATTAAGACACAAAACTTGGTAGCAGACCAAGACTTCTGTATGAATTTTAAAATAAAACCTTTTTAAAAAAAGATAATTGAAAATCACAGTGCAATGGATAAAAATAAATATGCCTGCCACACTTAAAAAAAAAAAGCATCTAGAGGAAGTGCAATGAAAATCAGGTAGAAGAATTGTTCTAGATTCTATGTTCTTTTCTTTTTACTGAAATCTGCATTTGTGGAGTAACTCCAAACAAAGCAGCTGAAGACACATGTTTTTCTCCTCTTAGCCCAGAGTTACACAGTAAACTAGAAAGAAGAGCAAGTACGTTTTAAATGGAGAAGATGGTTTTATTAGATGTAAAAGTTTGTGCTAAGTGGAAGAATCAAGGGACTAATAGCATTTTTTACAAACCAATGATTTAAAGATTTTCAGAGTCACCTGAACAGGTAGGTGCCTCACACGCAATTCATTGTTCACAAATAGCTCGGAATATTCGACTTGGCCCGTGTATAAAATGCCAACGTTGTTCCCCTCTACCTGTTTGCAAGTCAACTTTTAACAACTTGACCAATCCTCTCAGTCAACCATGGGCTCACAGCCACAGGACTGTCCATTAGTCACTGGTGATAAGCCAGGACTTTATGAGACAACGTGAGACTTCTTGAGCCCAAAAATACAATTAAACCAAAAAGGGACATACACTCAACTGCACAGACCGCATTACTGGAGAACAGTAGGTCCCCAACCTGGCAGAGAAAGAAGGGCCCTGTCCTTTCAGAGTGCCAGCTTTATGGATGGTGCAACTTTGATGGGAACAAAGTCTTGATTTTTAAATGTTTATTGATTGGCTGTATCCAAGAGATGAGTTAGCATCTATTTCAAGCAGAAAAAGATTTTGGTTCTTTCCTCCTCTCATAAATGAAATGAAAGGCTGAAGAAGACTGGGCCAGTGATGTACTCCTCACCAGGGAGCTGTTCTTACCTGGTATTAACCAAAGCTAATCCCTGGGCCTCAATTAGTTTCCTGCTTGGAGGTAGAATAATGAATGAGTATGACGATCAGTTCTGGAAAGGTTTTGTGTCTTCCTTTCTGGAAGGGTGAGGAAGGGGTGGGGATTCACAACAATCCCTTCCAAGATTTAAGGATGGGGAGGGGCTCCCTCAGTCCTTGGAAGAGAAACTACAGTGGGCTGATCACGTTACACACCTTGTCTCATCCTTGACTCCCCTTCACTCTTAGCCTCTCACACATGCTGTCTCTACATCTCTTTTACTCTCCTCTCGAGAGTCTTTCGGATGCAGCCCATCCTCTCCACCTGCTCTTGCCTGGACCAGCCCTTATCATCTGGTCCATGACCTTTTGCAATGACCAACTCATCAGCCTCTTTCCCGGGAGGTGTTTCCACTCCTGTGTACACTATCCAGTTATCAAAGTTGCATTTTTAAACAAACTTATGGTCACCAAAGGAGAAAGGGGGAGAGGGATAAATTAAGAGATTGGAATTAAAATATACACACACTATATATAAAATAGACAACAAGGACCAACTATGCAGCAGAGGGAGCTATACTCAGTATTTGTAATAACCTATGGCATGGCGTGCACGCTCAGTCATGTCCTACTCTTTGTGACCTCAAGGACTGCAGCCTACCAAGGCTTCTGTGCCCATGGGATTTTCCAGGCAAGAATACTGGAGTGGGTTGTCATTGGGGAAAATAATCTGAAAAAGAATATATGTATAACTGAATCACTTTGCTATGCTCCTGAAACTAATACACCGTTGCAAATCAACTATACTTCAATTTTTAAAAATCTAAAAACAAAAATCACATTCTAAATTGTGCACTGGGTCATTAGTAAAGTAAAGTTGCTCAGTCGTGTCCGACTCTTTGCAACCCCAAGGACTGCAGCCTACCAGGCTCCTCTGTCCATGGGATTTTCCAGGCAAGTGTACTGGAGTGGGTTGCCATTTCCTTCTCCAGGGGATCTTCCCGACCCAGGGATCCAACCCGGGTTGCCAGCATTGCAGACAGACGCTTTGCCATATGAGCCACCAGGGAAACCCAATTTATCCACCATAGGTTCAAATTCCTCAGCATGACCATAGAGCCCTTTCTTACCTTCACAGCATCTTTTCTACTGCTACCCTCCTCCCTGAATACTATGCTCCAGGTATTCCAAATATGTCCCCCAAGGGTGGGGTGTTCTTTTAGGCACAGACTTCCCAGCTCTCTGGCACCTCTGAAAACCCAGTCTCCAAAACCCAGACAGCATGGGGTTACAAACCTCCTCAGTGACCCTCTAGCTCCCTTGTGGCTTTTGCATAGCTTGAAAACTATTGTAATACCCTGCCAATCACAGGGCTTGGAAAATGTTTGCCACAACTGGGAAATCAATCCTGATTATTTCTTACATTTTTCTCTCTTAAATCTAGCTTGGGGGTAAGACAACACAGGAAAGGCCCTTCATACATGTATGCCTCCCTGATTCTCCTTTGCCTTCTTGCCTTCTCCTCAAGCCCTTCCTTAGCTTCACTCTCAGAATCAAGTGGCCATGAGCATGCCCTGTGGATTCTTTCCAGAGCATCCTTACCATGTCAGCTCCACTGTACCTCCAGTTCTGTTCAACGCCCATTCCTCACCAGGCGGTGCGATTTGAGGCTCAGAGTTGGAGTTGCACAGAGGACATGGTCTCCTTTGCCTCAAGGGTTTCCCAAAGATTGTTAATGATCACTGAAGGAGGTGAGCAGAAAAGAAAATCCCCAGACAAGCCAATGGGGAGAGAACTAGGGAATTAGCTTGTCTAAAGCCAAGGGTAGGGACTTCCCTGGTGGTCCAGTGGTTAAGACTTCGTCTTTCAATGCAGGGGGTGCAGGTTTGATCCATCGTTGGGGAGCTAACATCCCATATGCCTTGGGGCCAAAAAATCAAAACCAGAAAACAGAAGCAATATAGCAACAAATTCAATAAAGACTTTTAAAATGGTCCACATAAAAAAAAATCATAAAAAAATTAAAAACCAACACAATATTGTAAAGCAATTATCCTTCAATTAAAAATAAATAAATTAAATCTTATAAAATGAAAAAAAAAAAAGCCAAGGGTGGGAAAATCAGACAAACGAGTCTGATTTTGGTCATGAGGATTCAGGCATTGGTGATGTAGGAACTGGTAATGATGCTAACCCACCATGCCAGCAAGTGCTATTTTCTGCCTGCATCTCAGTCACCCTCCAGATTTTGTCTTCACTTCACTGCAGTCAGAGCTTCATGGAGGTCAGGTCCTGGGCTCACATATTCTTGGGAGCTGAAAACGAGATCTCAAGTTACTTTCCCACCAATTCTGCCAATTGTTTAAAATCCAGCCTAACGGGCAGGGATGGGAGTCCCGTTCAGCGACGGGCCACCTGCTCTGTGGGGTTCAGAACGGAACGTAGAAGAAGGTCCCTGCAGGGCTGCACTGCAGAGAGAGCCAGAACCCGCCTTGGCGCATCTTTATGAGCTTTTCAGGGAAGCCGGGTTAATAGTATGTTCTATGGAGCATTTTTAATGTCAAATTAACCATCTTGAGGGCTGGAGCTGAGCTTTTAGACACAAACAGGAAGGCCCAGGTCTCTGCGTGGGCAGGTCATGGGGCTGGGGGGTGAGCGTAAAGCCCAGGGCAGAGGGAGCTCGCTGGATGAACATCCAGCCCAGCTTGGGATCCCGCCCCAGCAGGTGAGTGGGAGGGGCCAGGAGGTCACAGCGCTCCCACACCAGGCGCCCTCAGCCTCCTGGGGTCAACCTGCTCACTCCTTGAAAACCATCACAGGGCCCAGAGTTGTCTTTTTTTTAAAGTTTTTTATTGGAGTATAGTTGCTTTATAATGTGTTAGCTTCTGTTGTACAGCAGAGTGAATCGCCCATACACATACATATTGTTGTTCGTTGTTTTGTCGCTCAGTCATGTCCCACTTTTTGTGACCCCGCGGACTGTAGTCCACAAGGCTCCTCCGTCCACGGGATTCTCCAGGCAAGGATACTGGAGTGGGTTGCCATGCCCTGCTCCACGGGATCTTCCCGACCCAGGGATAGAACACACGTCTCCTGCGGCTTCTGCATTGGCAGGCGAATTCTTTGCCACTGGCGCCACCTGGAAAGCCTCCCCACCCCCCCATCCCCGTACACATATATCCCCTGTTTTTTGGATTTCCTTCCCAGGTCCCACAGAGCACTGAGCAGAGCTCCTTGCGCCCCACGGTAGGTTCTCACTGGTTATCTATAGTATACACAGTAGGGTGTATATGTCAATCCCAGTCTCCCAGTTCATCTCACCCTACCTTCCCCGCTTGGTGTCCATATGTTTGTTCTCTGTGTCTGTGTCTGTTCAGAAAGTGAAGAACAAATATCGTGTATTAATGCATATATGTGGAATCTGAAAAAAATCGGTATAGATGATCTTATTTACAAAGGCGGAGAGTTTTCTTTCACTTTCTCCTCTCGAATAAGCTGCCATCATGTCCTCCTGGGGCATGATGCACAAGAAGCATGCCTTCTGGGATGAAGAGAGATGAAGAGTCTTCTTCGCAGGACCCCTGAGCGAGTTTATACCTAGAATTTCTAGGGACCATCAAGGTGTGGTTGTCAGATGGGCAGGACTAGGTTCCCACCTGGGGAAAGACGGCTTCCCAGTGGAGGTTCAGGGTTTTCACAGAGGAGCGGATCCTACCCCGGTGCCAGGCTAGACATGGGTATAACTGGAGAATCTGAGGGCTCACAAACATCCCCTATTTGAAATGAAACCCTCGTTCATATTTTTGGCAATGTGGACTTTATGAAGTTTCAGTCATACAAAATAAAAATTTTGAGGCTCTCGTGGATAAGGTAGGGGAGAGAGTGACAGTGATTCTCTTAAGTGAAAGGTTTGCATACACGAGACTGTCATGAGCAAAAAGAAACGTGGGGTTTTCTGTCAACAAGCTTTGGGCGGATGGGTGCTCCTAGAGTGAGCTCTCCTCCAAGGGGGATCAACATGGCGGTCAAGGTCATCTGAACCTGGAAATTCTCCCTGGATGGGGCAGCTTCATGGTTCCTCCTGTGTATCCCAGCTTTGGCACAGAGCTTCCAGGATCCCTAAGGAGCCAAGAACCCAGTTATAAGGTCCTTTCCCGCTGAGACCCACCCAACCAGACAAGCCTCCCAAGACCCAGACTGGCTTAGTGAGGAGCGGATTTGGTTCCCAAAGTGCCTGCTATTCTTGACAGTCCCAGATGGTAGTCCTCCTCTTCTGAGAGTGATGCACAGTGATTGCACTGATCCTGAGGGGGACTCATTCAGAACAGAAAGAAGTCAAGTGCTTTCTCTCTTAATTTTCACCCAAAGCTATGGTAGTCCTCCCCTTCTGAGAGTGATGCACAGTGATTGCACTGATCCTGAGGGGGACTCATTCAGAACAGAAAGAAGTCAAGTGCTTTCTCTCTTAATTTTCACCCAAAGCTAAGCTTTTTCTTTCTTTTCTTTCTTAGTCCTGAATACTTGTGAGGATTCATTATTTTTTCCCCTGAGGAATGAAGTGTAACCACCATCTAGATATTTCCAAATCTAGACCTCAAAAGAAACTCAGGGAAAATATTTCTTGCTCCTGATATTCTTCTTCTTCTAGTCCTGTTCACATCTGTATGGGGATTTCAAACCTTCATTGTATAGAGCAAATCCTCTGTATGAAGAGAAGAATAATCCACCATACGAACAATGCCTGTGTTGGAGAAAACTCACCATAGCTCTGAGCTTGCTGGGTGGGGATGGATGGGCAGATAGGAACCTGTTCTGCTGTGTATCTTCCAGATAGCAAATGTCCTGTTGTCTCTCTTAAAGAAGCCACACCTGCTTCTCCTTCTGTTTTCATATTCCGTATGTGGGATCTCCAGGTGGCTCAGTGGTAGAGAGTCCACCTGCCAAGCAGGAGATGTGGGTTTGACCATGGGTCAGGAAGATGCCCTGGAGAAGAGAATGACACCCCACTCTATATTCTTGCCTGGGGAATCCCATGAACAGAGGAGCCCAGTGGGCTACAGTGCATGGGGTCGCAAAGAATTGGATATGACTGAGCAACTGTGCATGCGTGCACAACCCGCATCAGAGAAAAATTTCTTTAAAATTGTTTTTCGTTATGGTTAAAATGTTACAGTTCTTTTTTAAGGTAAATATTTTATGTGTGTCTCTCCTTGGACCATGCACTCCTTGGGTTATTCCCTCACTACCTAGCACAGTACCATAAAAATGCAATAAATATTTCAGAATGTTCTATATTAGGAGGCTAGGGCCTGAAGACCGCTCTGCACCCTGACCTAACCCAGCCTGGAAGCTCATGGTGGAGTGTCAGGGGCATCTTCTCTCTCTACCTCCTTCCCACTCCCCCACCCAGATCACCAAGAAGCCAAGTTATTCGTACCAAGGGAAGCAGAGGATCTTGAAGTTATGAATTAAGTTTTCACTCCTCTCCATCTGCAGCTTCAAACCCAAATACTATCTTAGACTCAACTGTTGCAATTATCAGGTCCCAACTTCTTAGTGAAGGCATTGAGCCCCAGAATTAGCAGAGTAGAGTCTTAATGTTAAATATAGAGAGATTTTATATATTGTTATGATTAGATAGCTTTCTGAAATAGGGTGGGAAGGACTGAATTAAATGGAAAGCACCAGAAGAAATGGCTTCCCAGGTGATGCAGTGTTAAAGAATCTGACTGCCAATGCAGAAGCCACAGGAGACATGGGTTTGATTCCTTGGTTAGGAAGATCCCCTGGAGGAGGAAATGGTAACCTACTCCAGTGTTCTTTCTTGGAGGATCCCATGGATAGAGGAGCCTGGCAGGCAGTCCATGGGGTCACAGAGTCAGACATGACTGAGCAACTGAGCATACACATACATGTATGCTAGAAGAAACAGACATTAAAATGTAATCACAAAAGACTCATCAAGTCAATTGTCTTGAGTTGACTATTGAACAACAAGGGTTTGAACTGTGCAGGTCCACCTACATAAGGACTCTTTTCAGTAGTAAATATTGAAGTCCAAACCAAACCACATATATGAAGGGTGGACTCTAAGTCATTGGAGGATTTCTGACTGCGGGGAGAGTCAGTGCCCCCAACCTCATGTTGTTAAGGGTCAACTGTACTTGTCTTTCCCCTCCCTGCAGCTCTTCTGAAACTTGTTGAAATTAGAAATATGTATTCACACATATCGGAGAAGGCAATGGCAACCCACTCCAGTACTCTTGCCTGGAAGACCCCTTGGGCGGAGGAGCCTGGTAGGCTGCAGTCCATGGGGTCTCGAAGAGTTGGACATGACTGAGCGACTTCACTTTTCATGCATTGGAGAAGGAAATGGTAACCCACTCCAGTACTCTTGCCTGTAGAATCCCAGGGATGGCAGAGCCTGGTAGGCTGCTGTCTATGGGGTCGCACAGAGTCAGACACAACTGAAGCGACTTAGCAGCAGCAGCATTCACACATATACATAAATAAATGTACACGTGCCTGTCTGACCTCTTGCTCCCTTCCTTCCTCCCTCCCTCCTAATCCCCTTCCCTCCCTCCATCCATCTTTCTTCCTGAATCTTTGGAATATACATAACACAATCTCTGCCTGTTTGGGTGACAGCCACAGAGCATGGAGGAAACATTCTCAGAGCTTATAAAGATGAGGTTTTCTGCTTCCTTAGTTTCCATTGACTTCTACTGGGGTTGCACACAAAGTCACTTCAGTTGTGTCCAACTCTATCTTTGCGACCCCATGGACTGTAGCCTGTTAGGTTCCTCTGTCGATGGGATTCTCCAGGCAAGAATACTAGAGTGGGGTGCCATTTCCATCTCAAGGGGACCTTCCCAATCAAGGGATCAAACCCGCATCTCCTGCATTGCAGGTGAGTTCTTTACCTCTGAGCCACTAGGGAAGCCTTTTTTACAAAGCACCTTTGTGTTGAATTGCTATTCCTCAAATAGGATTTGTGAAGATTTTATTTTTATTATTCTGTTGATTTTACAAGACATTATTTTAACATTATTTAATACTGGGAAGTGGCAATGATATTATCTCATCCGGTTGTCCAGGCAATTGTCACTGCCTGAAAATAAATAAGAGGGAAATTTGCATAGAAATAAGTGCATAGAGGCAAAAATAATTGCTGTTTTTCATCACCACAAATGAATCAGTTATTAGAACAGGATGAGGAAATAGGAGTCATCACCCCTGATATTGAAGGCATTTGCCTAAAAAGCTAGCATGTTAGAAAGTGTAATATTTATGATAGAAATTATCTTAGTAGTTCTGAATACGGACAATTTCAGAGTAGATTTGGGAAAACAGCCCAAGGATATCAATGTTTTATTTTATAATTATTTTGGAACAAAATAGAATTTGGTGCCAATGTTTTTATTAAAAAATGAAGGATTCATCTAAGGAAATAGCCATAGTGGTTAAAAACTGTATTTGAAATCCTTTTCAGTGGTTAAATGTATTAAAGAAAAGTATACCTTTTCCCCCCTCAATGGTAAATTTTCTAAAGTTCAGGTCACAGTGATGCAAGGAATTTAAGGTAGAGGTCCAACAACATCAAGTATTCATTACATTGTCTGGGTCTTATTTGGCTGGAAGCAAATGGACTTGTCAGGAGCTTGGCCATCTCGTCGTAAAGGACTGTAACAATTTCACTATGAAGTTTTATAGCATCTACATGTGGCTGGGAAAGAGGAAGTGTCAAGATATTTCATTTCAGTGCTTTTTCATAAAAATGCTCTGTTGTTTCCACCTCTCTACAGTTTCCCTGGAGACTCTGAGCCCGCTCCCCCCGCCCTTTCACCTTTAAATACCTGGAAGCTTAGATATTCAAAAACCCTGGAGCCATCTCTAGCAAAGTCAGAAATTGTACAAAGAACAGAGGGAACATCTAGAGCTTCAAGGCATGTGAGTTTCTGAGTCTACTTGAGCAAATAACATTTCATCAGCATCAATTTCACGTGCATATTCAGAGTACATGTTGTCTCACTACTTCCTTGCTGCCCAAATTGTTGTCCATAGACCAGCATGGATGCCAAGCAGCTAAGGGACTCGTCCATACCAGAGGATGGAGTAAAACCTGACATCTCTCGAAAGCCCTGTTTTCTTCTGCCTCTTGGTTACTTTCAAAAGCAATGCTCCCATTATCCTCTTTGCATGCCTCTTTTCTCATTTATGAAGAATTTTGCTGCTCCACGAGGCAATTAGGGAGGAAGGCTCTGCAGGGTCATATTGATCTCCCCTGTTCAGATGTGTAATTAGTTGTTAACACTTCATCATCATCAACGCTTTCTCGGGTTCTCTGTGACCCTTGACTCACGAAGTTCCCAGACCTCTGAATGCTGTGAGTTAATTAGTTTTGCTGTCTGATGTGAGGAGATAAAACATGGAGCCTGGATCTTGACAGGATTATCATGTCTGATAATCACATTTTTCTTCACTGGAAGTGAGCTTTATCCGGAACCCCGACAGGGAACTGAGTAGACAAAGCAGTTCTCTTTGGTTCCAGCGGAGAGGCAGGAGGGTTGCAAATTAATACTGATTCTAAGGAGTATTACATTTATATACGAATGTGATGCTTTTTAAACAATTTTTATGTTTTCCTTTTTGGCTGTGCTGGGTCTTCACTGCTGTAGGGTGGGGGCTACTCTCTGCTGCAGTGTGAGGGCTTCTCATTGTGGTGGTTTCTCTTGCCATGGAGCCTGGACTCCAGGGCGCACAGACTCACTAGCTGTGGTGCACGGGCTTAGCTGCTCAGCATGTGGGACCCTCCCAGACCAGAGATCGAACCTGCATCTCCTGCATTGGCAGGTGGATTCTTTAGCACTGAGCCTCCAGGGAAGCCCCGAATGTAACCCTTGAGTGTTATTCTTATGGAAGGAAAAAGACGCTGATCACTGGAAGTTGAGAAATATTCTGCTGTGTTCCTTTGCATGTGGGATGCAGTCAGGCAGATACACTCAGGTACTAACACACGCCTCATGTCAGTTCTCCCCCCAAGGCAAGTCCAACGATCATCTACTGAATAGCTCAGGGCAGGTGACAGTGGGTGACTCACTTGGGACGGGACCCCAGGACGGATTATCAAGTACAGGCTCTAACTTGTCCTTTGAATTTAAAGGTGACACTCAGGAGCGGGAGAGAATTCTTCCAGACCTTTCCACCCTGTGCTCCGATGTAGACACTGCGTGGTCAGCCACAGTTGCGTTTTTAGCATCTCTCACGGTCTGTAGTTCTGTCCTTCTTGGGAAACTTAACACTTCTGATAAAAAAGATCCTTGCTCACTTTTTTGGCTAAGACAAAGTTCAGTTTGACAACTTGGCTCCACTGGCTTTGCCAGTATACTTCCCATTCCAAAGGGGTCTTTTTTTCTTTCTTTTTTTAAACTGTGAACTGAACTGATACCTCTTGTTGCATGCAAACTCAAAGCCTTCCACTCATTGAATGAAAGAACAGACTTATCCAAAGTGATCTGGAGTCTAAAATGCTGGAACCATGCAGGGATAAAGGGTGTTCAAGGCAAGTCAACTGGATGCATCTCAGGTGTCATTATGGGTGATTGTGGTCTTCATGTAAAATTCCATTTGGCTTCCTGCAAAGTCTGATGAAGCTGAGGAGGAGACTGTCATTTGTAAGTCATGTCGTTGTTCAGTCACCAAGTCTTGTCTGACTCTTCATGACCCCATGAACAGAAGCACATCAGGCTGCCTTGTCCCTCACCATCTCCTAGAGTTTGCCCAAGTTAATGTCCATTGAGTCAGCAATGCCATCCAACCGTCTCATCCTCTATTGCCGCCTTCTCCTTCTGCCTTCAATCTTTCCCAGCAACAGGGTCTTCTCCAATGAGTTGTCTTTTCGCATCAGGTGGCTTGGTATTGGAGCTTCAGCTTCAGCATCAGTCCTTCCAAAGAGTTTTCAGGGTTGATTTCCTTGTGTGTTTAAGCCATACAACCTTAGGAAAAATAGGCCAGCTGAGGACAAGGCAAGATGCTATATCTGAATGAGGGATGTATTGACTCGATCAGTGTACACTAGTAGGTTGGAAATGGGTTGGTTAAGAAAAGAAACATCTAGGTGCTTAGTTAGTATTCATCAACTAAAAGTCAAAGGAGCGATTTTTGTTTTATTTCTTACCCCTCTACCGTCTTTCCCTCCTTGTGGTTTCTACTTCTGGAAAGGCTTCCATGGAAATTTCCCTTTCCCCTCACCTCCCCACTCAGGCGTGCATTACACATGCATACTCCTCTGTGGATTCTGGTTGGATGTCGAGAACTTAGAGTATTCTAGAACTCTGCCTTGGGAAACAGACCCATTTATTTTGAATTCCAGTTTTACCACTTAGTGGCCATACGTTCTTGGATCAGCTATTTAATTTTTTTTCTGAGCTGTTTTTTCATCTGCAAGATGTGGATAACAATAGCATCTACTCTGTCGACTTCTTATGTGAATTGAGATAATGTGTGCAAAATGCTTAGCAACAAACAGGCCTGGCTCACACAAAGTATTTGACAGACAGTAATGGTTGGTGGTTTCTGCTCGTGGTTAATTATTGTTGTTGTTCAGTCACTAAGTCATGTCTGACTCTTTGTGACCCCATCGACCACAGCACACCAGGCTTCCCTTTCCTAAACTATCACTTAGAGTTTGCTCAAACTCCTGTGTATTGAGTCAATTGTGCCATCCAACCTTCTCACCCTCTGTTGTCCCCTTCTCCTCCTACCCTCAATCTTTCCCAGCTTCAGGGTCTTTTCCAATGAGTCAGGTCTTCGAATCAGGTGGCCAAAGTATTGGAGTTTCAGCTTCAGCATCAGTCCTTTCAATGAATATTCAGGGTTGATTTCCTTTAGGATTGACTGGTTTGAGCTCCTTTCAGTCCAAGGGACTCTTAAGAGTCTTCTCCAGAATCACAGTTCAAAAGCTTCGGTTCTTCAATGCTCAGCCTTCTTTATGATTATATTGTTATAATTGTTACTATCAGGAGGCTAGGAAACTCAGCCTTCAAAATGTATCTGGAATCCAGCCACGTTCACCTGCCTGTTGTCTATCATCCTCACTCAAGCCACTATGGATTATCTGTTGCTTGGACCTCTGCAGTAAACTTTGGAACTGTCTTCCTGTTCCATACTTTATTTCCCATATAGCAGCCAGAGCACTTTTTTTTTTTTTTAAAGAAGTTTTTGATGTGGACCATTTTTAAAATCTTTATTGAATTTGTTACAATGTTCCTCCTATTTTATGTTTTGCTTGTTCTTTTGGGCTGTGAGGCATATGGGATCTAAGCTCCCTGACTAGGGGTTGAACCCACATCCCCTGCATTGGAAGGTGAAATCTGAACCACTAGACTACCAGGGAAGTTCCAGCCAGCACAATCTTAACATTTGCTTTCATTGGGTCATATGACTCTGTTGCTAAAGCCTTCATTGCAATAGAAGAAATTCATTCTCCTTAAGTCCTCAGCCTCCTGGTTTCAGCCTCTGTCCTCTTCTCTTTGGTTCTCTGTGATGCAGCACTTTGGCCAGAAGTTCAGTCTTGGTACCTCGAATGTGCTCTTTTGTCCAGAGAGCTCCTTTCCAGGAATTTTTATATCTGCGTCATCCTACTGTTGACTAATCAGCTCAAGTGCCACCCCACCCATCTCATTAAATAACACGTTGAACTGTATGAAATGGCTGATCGTTCTTGACCAACACTTGACCTACAAATATGGCAACTTTATATGCTTCGCCCTAATAACTCTCCCCACCACACCTCCATCACCACGTTGTCTATTCAGCCTCTTATTCTACGCTTTACTTTGTCAGTGTGCTATCTTCACATCATGCAGGTAGGAATCCACGTCAGGAATGCAAATAGATCCCACCTCCTCTATCAGCTCTTAAAAATGGGCACCTGTTGAGGCACCGTGTTGAGAAAGATTCTGAGGTTGCATTCAGACTCAGCTGAAAGAATCCCATGATTGATTAGCAGCAGGATCTCCCTTGGCTGAGGCATCTGTCATTTCCACTCTGAGGAATTTGGACTTGAAGAGCTTCATCTCTGCAGGTTGGGATGGGGTCTTGGCCCTCTGTGCTCAATTCCAAGTTCATGGTGCTCTGTCATTTCTGTGAAACAGCCATTTCTTTTTACCCACGCACTTTGAAGACTATTTACTGGTATCCAGTGGCTTGTGTGTAACTTACTTGGAAAACTTCCAACAGTACTTTGCTGTTTGTTGATTTTTTTCAGTTTACCTAAAGACCATAAAAGATTCTAAGTCTCCAGATCATTTTCATATGACCCCTTAAAATTCCTTTTAAAATTAGACATTCTATGCAAGACTGATTCTGTTATTGAGAAGGGTGGGTCAGATACTCTATCCTGCTAGGGCACCAGATTTTAAAAAATTATCCAGCTTCCTTAAGCAGCTGTGATTGCTTAATAACCTCCAGAAAAGATCCTTAGGCTTCCTAGAATGAAAGGTTTAAGGTATAATCATGGAGAATATACTGTTTCATATTTCCTGTTAGCTAATCACTGTGCTCAATTTCCATCAATGATGGAAAGGTGATGCAAAGTGTGTGATTAGATTAAAAGGTGTATTCAGGGACTGAATCTGCCTAAACCTTGAGTCCAATAGACCCCCAACGAGATAGGCTTGGCCTCATTCATCAAGCTCCAGACACATGTCTTTAGGATTTATTTTCCCCTTAATTTGATGGCCCTGTAAGTTGGGTCCAGGGAAGGTGCCAGTCATGAATGCCGTGGAAGCAGTGCCTGCCAGGTGTGCTCTGGTGCCATGTTTTAAATGAGTTCTTCCAGCGTACTCCTCTGGGCTCCTGTCCAAATTCTGTCTGAATTCGCTTTCACTGGGAAAAGGAGGCAGATGGAAAAACCTGCCACTCTCCCTCACTGCCCGGCAGGAACTCCTGTCTCAGTCAGATGGCCGTGTTCTCTTCCCCAGCCCCATCCCGTGCCTTCCCTTTTCACCTCCGCTTTGCAAGAAACGTTACTTCTCACTCCATCTAAGCTCTCACCTCAATAAGCATTCCGCGTAATCCATCTCAAGTAAACACAGCTCCTCCGTCTTTTTCAGGTTCCTGCGTAATGCTCATTTGTTTAACTGGCTAGAGACCGAAAAACCCTCCCCAGCAAAAAAAAAAAAAAAAAAAATCTCCTTTTTCTCTAGACAATCTATTTCCTTTCCATTTACTTTATCCTGCTGTCTTGTCAACATCTCTTCTATGTTATAATTTAATGCTATCAAGTCTTAATCTTGGGTTTGGACTTTTTGTGTGTGTGCAGGGGCATATAGCACTTTATCTGGATTCCACGTTCCTGAAAGCGAGGGCAAGGCTTCTGCTTTATATTTCAAAACAGGTAGCAGGCTGCTACGGGCATAGACATTTCTGTGTTAAATAATTACAGAAGGTAAGAAATAAAGAAGAGAGAGATGCAGTAAGGAATGAGGTGGGGCAGGGGGGAAAAAAAACAAACAGAAAGAGAGGCCATGATCAAGCTCCCAGAAGAGAACAGTGCTTGCTTTAAAATAGATGCCAATACATGCTTGATTCATACAGAGAAATACTCAATCTCGACAGTGTCCTAAAGTTACAAATCCAATTCTGTTCTTTCTAGTTCTCTTTACGTCTCTGAATATACAAAGCATCTGATCAGACTCCACTTCCAAAGTGACAATTCATGAGGATACCAAACAAACTAAAAACAAAGTCAGTAGACCTCCAGAGCTGATGACCCTCAGCCAAGAACGGTGCGCCATTTCATACCAACATGAGCCACATCATTGCCGATTGATGCTCATCAGATTTCACATCTGAGAACAAGGACGTTTTAAAACATGAGATCTTCAGGGCTGAAAATCACAGGTTGATGATCTTTTCGATAGAAACTTATGAATGTGTTTATTGAGGAGGGAGAATCTGTAAAAGTCGTCTAAGTAGAGAAATGCTCTCAATTCCACGAACCAAGCTTCTTTTACTTCTAGTTAGGAGCAAGCTGGTGGAATGAGATGCTGGTATAAATAGAAATAGAAGCCCCTGCAACACTCAGAATCACTGGATCCAGGACAGATACACAGAATTCAGAGCTCTGTGTGTGTGTGTGTGTGTGTGTGTGTGTAATGAACATGTGTACTTTCTGGACTTTAAAAATAGAAGTGCACACCCTCAGGCAGTTTCATTCTTGAGTGGTCCCAGGAGATGTGGTTTCAGGAGCAACAAGTCAATTCAGTGTTTATTGAGGGTTCTGTGTGATGTTCTGGAGCGTGGTGCAGACACTAGAAACTTGATGGTTCTATTTCACAGTTACCACCCCTTCTTCTTTCCAGAGCGATGTGGTCACACACCCACTGGCAGGTTCCCGTTTCACCTGCCCATTTGGAGAAGCAAGGTTTTTCCCCTCTAATTACAAAGGTACTATCTGATTCAGGCAGAAACTTTGTAAAATATATAAGGACACACAGACACATAATCCTACCACCAATACAGATCTGTTGTTTCTCTAGTTTGCATTCTGGTGTTTGCTCTTGGATGGTTTTGCAGCATAGCATCATGATTTTCATATAATGATGTTACTCTGTTTCTTAGAAATAGGTGATGTGGCAGGATGCTTTAGCTGATTGTAAACTGGGATTCTATCTGAATGATAATTGAAACTCTGGGTGCCTGACACCTAGTCTGCTTTCAGGGGCTGATGATGTGGTTGTGGAAAAGTGGGTCACAGCCCCGGGATGGAGCAGGAGAATAGAGCAGGAAAACAAGGAAGTGGACTCTGCTGGGTGAACTTGATGGAAGCTTTGAAGTGTCGAAAGTCTTTCTCTGTCCTTGGGTCACAAAATAGTCTATTGAACTGTCTTCTGATTACATCAGAGTTTTTACGTTTCACTTTTAATCCACCTGGGATTGACTTTGTAAGCGGTATCAGGGAGGGATTCTGTTTTTAATTTCCTGCTTTAGTGACCTAGTGTCCAGGTGCCATCCATTGAGCAACTCACCCTGGGTGATCTGTGAGGCCACACTGTCCCCTATGGTGATGCTGTATATGTTCATGGACCTGTCTCTGAGCTCTCTTTTTATTCTTACCCCCATCTTCATGTTATTATTACCCTGGCTTTCTAATGTCTTAAGAAATCTGCTGGACAAGTTCTTACTCTGCGCCCTTCATTTTCAGCGTTGAGTTGGTTATTCTTGGATTGGTATTCTCGTATAAAGTCTAGTACTAAGTTCGTTGAATTAAAAAAAAATGCAGCTGAACTTTTAATAAGGTTATGTCTGATTTGTAGATTAATGAATATGTAGGTTTAATCCATTTATATTTATTGATTACTATACTATTAGGAATTGTTTTAGCCATTCGTTTTCTTGCACTCCATTTTCATTTTCTCTATTTTGTCTCTGTTTTCTCTTTTCCTATTTCCCTGTAGATAAGAGTTTTCTTCTGCTGGTTTAAAAGCTAAATATTCTACTTTTGTCTGTGTGTGTCCTTAACCTAAAATTTTTCATGATTATTTACCCCTGTTGATTTTTAAAAACTGAATAGTAACTTTAGTTTCCTGCTAACTAGTAAGTACTGGAGCGTGTTTTCATGTCCTTCTGGTGTCTCTCACTCCTCCAGCCATCTCTTCTGGCAAGAATTCTAGCTGTGGGATTGTATGGATATTCTGTCTTGTTTTCTGTTTTTTTTCCCCCATTTTTCATCAATGCATCACCCCTGATGTGTCCTGTTGACACAGTGGACTGCACGGTGGCTGTTGACTTGTTGGAGAAGGAGCAGGTGACTCAAGACATCTCAGGGAAGAATGGAGACTACAGCCTCAGCTCTTCCCTCATCCCATTGTGTCAGCACTGCCTCCAGTCACCTGCCCCCACATACATCAGTCCAAAACAACCTTCATCATCCCAGGGCTTTTCTCACTTTTTAAAAGTTCCGGGAGCCCATATCGTCCCTCCAGCTTCTGTAATTTCTCTAGGGTTGATCCTGGGAAGAAAGCCAGCTTCGGACGCATTCTGAGTACAGAAATCTGACAGTTCATATTTCTTTATAGAACAGGGTACAACTCCTTGGGGGCGGGAAGAGCTGAATAGAACAGAGCCTTCGTCTACTCTGTTTATGGCTGGGAGGACCTCAGAGAGGCTGCCCTGAGCAGGGCAGAATTCCTGCCCTATAGCCCCAGTGATGGTGAAGTACCAGCAGGAGAAGGAAATAGGAATGGTTCTGTTTTGTTGTTTTGTTCCTCTTCTTCTTCTTCTTTTTTTTTTTTTCACTGAATCTATAAGAAACCTCTTGGAAATTCCCTCTAAAAACCTGCGGGAAGTCTGTTGAGGGTGAGTGGGTGGGTGTAGATGGCTTTTCCCCCTGGAATTCTGCATCTGTGTAGGCAGGGGCCATCAAACCTGTGAAATGTGACTATTGTTCTGTCGTTAGCACTAGTGTACACTAGGTGTGTTTTAATGACTGTCTCTCCATCACTTTCCTCCCTCCCTCCAACCTCCTGGAACTGGATGGCAGGCTCTAAGAACTGCAGGATCCTTTCTGGTTTGTTGACTGTTATGTCCCCAGATCTGACTCAGTGCTTGGTACGGAAGCTTATGTGCTCAGTAAAGGTTTGCTGAAATTGTCCAGAAATAGAAGCTTATCTTTACTAAATGTGTGCTCCTGTCAGTCCTGTATCAGAACGCCTGTTTTCCCAAAGTACTGCCAGCACAGGTTATTATTATTATTCTTTATAAATATGGCAAACTAAATAGATACAAAATGAGAGCTCATGTTTTTAATTTGCATTTTTCTAAATACCGTTGCCATGGAATATTTATCACAGGTTTAGTTTTCATCTGCGCCAATTCTATTGTGAATTTCTTGTTTATTTTCTTTTGTCCATTTTCTCGTAGCATGTTCATTTTTCCCTCCTGATTCTAAGAGCTCTTTCTAGAAAGGGAACAACCCTCTGTTATACATTTATATTTGAAAAGTTATTTTTCCCCTGCTGACTGTTTGACTTTCAATTTTGTTTTTTGATAAAGGTAAGTTTTTATACTATTGTATCTACCAAATATTTCCTTTACAGTTATGGTCCAAATATACTTTCTTGAACTAATCTTTGAAATTTCTTTCTCTTTCTTTCCTTCTTCCCTCCCTTTCTTCCTTTTCCTCTCTCTGTGTGTCTCTGTTTCTTTTTTTGTTTTTATTAATATGTAACACTCAAAACTGTTTTACCTTATTTTAACTGTGGTGTTGGAGAAGACTCTTGAGAGTCCCTTGGACTACAAGGAGATCCAACCAGTCCATCCTAAAGGAGATCAGTCCTGGGTGTTCATTGGAAGGACTGATGCTGAAGCTGAAACTCCAGTACTTTGGCCACCTCATGTGAAGAGTTGACTCATTGGAAAAGACCCTGATGCTGGAAGGGATTGAGGGCAGGAGGAGAAGGGGACGACAGAGGATGAGATGGCTGGATGGTATCACCGACTCGATGGACATGAGTTTGAGTAAACTCCGGGAGTTGGTGATGGACAGGGAGGCCTGGCGTCCTGAGATTCATGGGGTCGAAAAGAATCAGACATGGCTGAACAACTGAACTGAACTGAACCATTTGTTAACCAATTATTCTGACACCATTATTCTTGGGCATCATTTCCCCCACTAATTTGAAATTTCAATTTTATTCTGGTCTAAATACAACAAATTGAAACACAATTTTTAAAGAGGAAATGAAAATACGGAAAGAACACACATCTATCCCCAGTGACGGGAGGAAGCTTTGAAGTCAAGTGGACTGACTCAACAGCCTGCATTCTTTATTGAAATTAGAGAATATTGTTGGAATGAGCTAATTTATAGCTTGCCATGAGAAATTTCTAGAACAGAATAAACAAACTCATACAAACAGGACAGTGTACAATATTCTGTTCAACAAATGGAACTCCCTGCTTGGCCCATTTTTTAAGCTGTTTGCACGTTCCTCTCGTATGTTAGTCGCTCGGTCATGTCCAACTCTTTGCGACCCCATGGGCTATAGCCCACCTGCCAGGCTCCCCTGTCCACGGGATTCTCCAGGCAAGAACACCGGAGTGGGTTGCTGCGCCCTCCTCCAGGGGGTCCTCCCAACCCAGGGACTGAAGTGCTGCCGTATGTGCGTTTCTGACAGCCGCAGCAGTTGTTTGTCAATCCGTTTCTGAACGTCTTGCCTGAAACGCAGACAAACTGTAGTTTCAGCCACTGGATAAAACAAAGCATCTGAGCAAAGTACTTCAGAGTTTAGAACAGGTTCAAAGAAAAAGTAGTAAGAGTTGGTGACAGTGTGGTGAGGTTGTAATTTGCAGTAGAAATGCAGGTTCCCAGGGTGGCTCTGGACCCACTCTGATGGGAAAGGGTCACCGATGGCTCAAGCGTCCCAGACCGCCCTTGACGCGCACTCAGGTTAACATGGCTCAGTTCAAAGCCGCTGCCTCCTGAAGGTCACAGAGTTTGGAATGACTCACGTCCTGGGAAACGAGGCCAGGAGAGAACACACAGAGGTAATCTCTGAGGAGCTGGGGGCTCCTCCTAGCACCTTGACAAAAACCAAGTGAACGACTGCGTTTATTTAAAACAGCCTCGTGGCTCAGTGGTAAAGAATCCGCCTGCTGATGCAGGAGACACAGGTTCGATCCTTGATCTGGGACGATCCCACCTGCCATGGAGCAGCTAAGCCCAAGCACCACAACTGCTGAGCCTCTGCCCTTAAGCCCGGGGAGCGCAGCTGCTGAAGCCCTCACTCCTCGAGCCTGTGCCGCAACAAAACGAGAAGCCACTGCAACGAGAAGCCTGCGCACCAAACTAGAGAGGAGACCCCAGTGATGCAGCAGGAACATAGCCTGTGCAGCCACAAAGACTCTGTTCAGCTAAAAACAAACAAATAAATGAAATAATTTAGAAAGCAGCCTCAGACAGCTGTCCTGCAGGAGCCAGAAGCTGGCTGGCTACCAGCCCTGGAAGCCCCAGATGCGGCATCCAGCAGCGCTCAGCCGCTCTTGATAAGGCCAGGTGTGAGGCTGCCACTGCCTCACATGCTTCACAGCCCTTCCTTACCCCAAGATGTGGCCTCCATGAGCATGAGTGATGGGCTGGCTCACAGATGAGGGACCCTGGAGTCAGAAGGCCAAAGGCGAGATGCTCCCATCAGCCCATTAGCACAGGGCAGGGGTCTGCTCATCATTGATCTCTTGGTCCCAGAGGGAGTGATACTCCGGGCAGATGGTGTCACTAATACCCCCTGAAGGCTGCAGGACCCCTGAGGCCCCGACCAGGCATTCACCCCAGGAGGGTGCACTCAGTGCCTGGGTGGAGGGCAGTGGGGACCACAGAGCAGCTCAGCGTCCTGGAGAAGGATCCTTGCCCGGGGTGCTGGCCTGGACATCTGCATGGCGAGCCCAGCCCGGTTCCCTTATGGAGCAGGTTGTGCGGTAGAGCATCAGGGCCAGTAAAAACTCAGAGAGCTGAAAGAACTGGGTCAGAACTGCTGATCCCAACCCTGGGGTCCAGAGGGAAGGGTCTCGTGTGGATATCACACTGCTGCAGGCGGCAAAGCCTTAAAACTCCACTCGGCAAGTGTTCACACTTGTGGCTCTGGGGGGTGGGGAGCTCTGCTGATCGACTATAGCAGAGAGACCCCCTTGTCCTGGACTCCACTGATTTCCCCCCTCCCCACCTGTAAGAGCAGCACTCTGAAGGGGGGTCACCACTGGTGAGAGAGTGAAGCCTGTGGGTTCATCTCTCAGTGCTTACGGATGTCCTGTGGGCTCACTGACTCTGTCCTCCCCCCCAAACATCTGGGTCACTTCTAGGCCCTTCTATCGGCCCTCCCATCCTCTCTGAACCTCCCCGTCCCCCCCTGACCCCCAATTCGGGCCATCTGTTTGGACCTCTTCTTGGTGGTGTGATGGAGTGCTTTGGGCGGGAGGAAGTGGAAAGTGGGCAGAGAGACCTCCTAGTGTCCACGTGGGGCTTGGACTCAGCGCGGTCCTCAGCCCTTGGTCTCCCTGCTGCCTGTCTGGGGGGAGTCTGCCTCTGTGATCACACTGATGTTCAGCACTGTGTTCATCACACTGATGATCACTGACAGCTAGCAGGGTCATCATGAGCTGAAGGAAGGGAAACTGAATCCCCAGGAAGATCTTTGACAAAGAGCATAGGCTGTGACTGTCAGCTACTGAACCCTAGGCAAAGATCCCAGGCAAAGCCTTGTTAAATCAAGTGTTTGGAGAGACGACCTGCTTCGGTGCAGGTGCCTCACACTGCAGTCCCTGCTCACCCAGGGTCAGCCCGGCTGCTGGCAAGTTCTCCCCACTCTGGGGCAGGTTTCCTCTTAACCTTATTCAGCCTGAAAGGTTTGTCAGACTTCTCCTGGAAGGTTCTGAGTGTGTATTTGTCAGTCTGATTGACTGTGACTAAAGGCACAAACTCCTTTCCCTCCTTCCTTCTGTTATTCATGCAACAGCCACATCGTGTACTATGTCTAGATTGTGTGCATGTGCAGTTTCTTCAGCTGACAACTCCTCGCAATTCTATGAACTGTAGCCTGCCAGATTCCTCTATCCATGGGATTCTCCAGGCAAGAATACTGAAGTGGGTTGCCATGCCCTCCTCCAGGGGATCTTCCCAACCCAGGGATCGCACCCACGTCATCTGTGTCTCCTGCATTGCAGGTGGATTCTTTACCACTGAGCCATGGGAGAAGCTCCGTGAGGTGATGCATGTTAACTAAACTTACTGTGGCAATCATTCTGCAATACATAGAGACATCAAATCATTACCTTATAAGCCTTAAACTTACATAACGTTATGTTAATTACATCTCAATCAAGCGGGAAACAAAAGAAAAACAAACAAGCAAACAAAACCATCCTCTGGACCAAAAGATAGAGGTGCTATATCTTTAGTTTTAAAAAAGCAGTCTTGTAGAGAAAAAACTCTATGTTCTTGAAGAATATTCAAATAAGTACATACCTATAGTTCTTAAACTGGATGCCGTGTTATATTAATTAGTTATGAAAATTAGCTAGTGAAATAAAATGCAACCTATCAGTGGGGAGGACAGCTTGAAAATTAGGAGATGTTGAATTATTTTTCTGTTTCAGATCAACAGTTCCAAGACCTACTAGAAAAGAAGAGAAATCGGAAATTTTGTATATAGAATAAAACTTTTAAAAATAAAGACAAAACCGTCGTCTGAAGGATTTGTTAACTCACAGAGTTCTGGTCCCCACCCCCAAGGGATTCTGATGCATCAGGTCTGGGTGGAGCCTGGGAATTTGCATTTTCAACAAATTCCCTGTGGTCCTGATTCTGCTGGCCTGGCGCCCACATTTTGAGAATCACTGAGCTGGATGCTGAGTCCTGAGGACAGTGCAGATTTTTCTTTTATGGGTTACTCTTTCGAGAGCTGAAAATGGAGGCAAAGTTTCCAGGGCTGGGAGTGTCTTTGGGAGATAATCCCAGGAAGCCCTGGGAGGGGAATGGTGATGAGAGGGAATGATGGGCAGAAAATGAAGGGGAGGAAGAGGAGGGTGGCTGCCCCGGGGAGCACCTGCCCCCATCCAGAGCAAGATTCCTCTGAGGAGTCTTGGGAGACAGTGCATATGATGACTCTGGGATCTCGCAATGGGGATGGCCTGGTGTTACTTCTGCCAGAAACTGGTCCAGGTCTCTCTTTGTGCTGCACTTGTGGCCCACCCAGGCTCTGGAGTGGAGGCCAGCTGGAGGCCACCAACTGGCACCTCAAGTGTGGGTCAGGACTGCCTCGACCTAGATGACCTGGCAGGGCGCTGACAGGCATTGCCATGAAAGCCTTCTAGGAGCTGATTTTCTACTTGGGGAAATAAATGATCCAGGCAGGAATTTTTAAAATAATTCCAGCAGAGAACACTAACATTTTAAAATAAATCACCATGTTAAAAACTGCCCTATCTCAGGACAAAGGATTGGGGTGTGTGTGTGTGTGTGTGTGTGTGTGTGTGTGTGTGCGCACACATGCCCAAGCCCTTGAATTCTCTGGGAAAGAGAGCCACCTGCGTTTGGCTCTGGTCTCTTCAGGTAGAGACTGGCCACCATGGAAACAGGGTACCTGCTTCCAAAATTAGGACAGAAACCATGGAGCCCTCCCAACACACCTCGCCGACCGTGCACATCTCCATCTTCACCATCATCACCACCACCAATTCAGCTACACACAGACACACGTGCACTCATGGTTACTGGGCTCCTTCTCCAGCACCGTCTCTGTGGCTAATCAGATTCTCCCCGTCCTGCCCCCCACACCCAGGGAACGGGCCTTTAAATGCCCTGAAAACAAGTGAAAACGCTAGTCGCTCAGTCGTGTCTAACTATAGCCCGCCAGGTTCCTCTGTCTGTGGGATTCTCCAGGCAAGAATACTGGAGTGGGTAGCCATTCTCTCTTCCAGGGGATCTTTCCGACCCAGGGATCAAACCCACATCTCTTATGTCTCCTGCATCAGCAGGTGGGTTCTTTACCGTCTGAGCTACCTGGGAAGCCCTTTGAATGCCCCAGCTTTCCCCTTTTCCCTGTCACCCTCCTTGATGCAAACCTGATCTCAGGTGGGCTGGGGGTGGGAAGCTTAGATGCAGGTGTTTGGTTGAACTAAATCTTAAGTTTGTGCAACTCAGGACTGCGTAACCTCCAGACAATTCCCTTGGCTTCTTAAACTTCAAATTTCTCATTATCGTCAAGTGGGGAGAATAATTATTCCCTCTCCATGGAGTTGCCACTGCAAGGGTTAAATGCCTTGGACTTCCTAGTGAAAGTGAAAGTTGCTCAGTCATGTCCGACTCTTTGCAACTCCCTGGACTATACAGTCTATGGAATTGTGTTTGCTAAATCCTACCCCCTAATATTGGAGAAGGCAGTGGCACCCCACTCCAGTACTCTTGCCTGGAAAATCCCATGGACGGAGGAGCCTGGTAGGCTGCAGTCCATGGGGTCACTAAGAGTCGGACACGACTGAGCAACTTCACTTTCACTTTTCACTTTCATGCATTGGAGAAGGAAACGGCAACCCACTCCAGTGTTCTTGCCTGGAGAATCCCAGGGGCAGCGGAGCCTGGTGGGCTGCCGTCTATGGGGCTGCACAGAGTCGGACACGACTGAAGTGACTTAGCAGCAGCAGCAGCCCCTAATATTGAGTCAGTTTCTCAGAGTTGTTGTAAGGGTTAAATAACCCCATGCCTAGGAAGGGACCAACAGTTCCCAGCTCACAGGAGGCACTTGAGAAACAGTAGGTGTTATTAATCATCATTAACCCTGCAGAAGCAGTTGTAGACTGTCTGCCCATAGCTGGGTGATTCTGATCCTAAAAGGTGCCAGTGATCTTGGAGGTGGGTTTCCCTGGGACCTCAGCGATAAAGATTCCACCTGCAGTGCAGGAGAGGCAGAAACTTGAGTTCGATCCCTGGTTCAGGAAGATCCTCTGGAGGAGGAAAATGGCAACCCACGCCAGTATTCTTGCCTGGAGAATCCCGTGGACAGAAGTACCTGGAGGGCTACAGTCCATAGGGTCACAAAGAGTCGGACACAACTTAGCAACTGAGCACGCACGCTCTTGGAGGTTACCGAGGCCCCACAAGCCACGGCTTGCTTCTACCCAAGGCCCAGAGCACATGGGCAGTGTGAGATGGCCTTCTGATGCATGGGCCAGGACCCCAGCACCCTCGCCACCACCCCTGCCTGCAGATAGTAATTCCTTGTTCATAAGAAACATGCTTTGGCTTTATGAACGTGCATTAGAGCACGCCTTCTGGAATTAAATCAACATTTGACTGTCTTTGCAGACCATGAAATTGCTCACATTTTAATCTACTTGTTATATTAAGAAAAGAAGCTTCTGATTTAATAGGTTCCACAAAAGTAAGTAATTCACAAACATGTTTTCAAACTCTTTGAAGGCAGATGAAAGAATGGAATGATGTGCTAGGAAAACCCTGCCAAGTCAGTGTGGGGACTCAGGGCGGGGAGATGAGCAGCCAGCACCCCGCCCCCATCCCAGCAGGCAGGCTCTGTAATTGACTGCCCTGTGAAGCCAAGGCTCCTCTTGAGGGGTGGGGTGTCAGGCTCCCAGCCCCTGAGTGACACAGCATCAGTTCCTCCTGTTCCTAGGAGAAACACCCAGCTGTACCCAAATATGCGCCTACAAATATCTATGTTCCAACCCCTTTCCCAACACCAGATTAGAGACTTCCTGTAACTACATTATAACATCCAGATTGAGGAGGTATTACTGTGTTCTTCCTGTATCTTGTCATATAGCAGAAATATGATTGTCATCTGCCGATTGGCTGGAGACTTCTCTCAGAGAGCCAAGCAGAGCCCACCCACAGGTGTAGGGAGAGGTGTTGGATGGAGTGGGTGGGGGAGGTGTTTAGGCTTCTCTGACTCCTGGAAATGACTGCACGGACGGCCTGAGAATTTGCTTAAGGGATTCACTGCCAAAGAGAATTTCAAGTTTACTTTTAAGGTATCATTTACAAATATCAAGTGCACACACCTGAACAATATAGCTTGATGAGTTTTGTACCTGTCTGGGCAGTCATCATCCAAATCAATATTTAGGATATGTCCATCACCTCAGAAAGTTCTCTTAGGGTCCTTACCTGCCAATCCCACGCTTGCAGGAGTCACTATTTCTCCACTGACCTCTGAAATTCTTGATCTCTGGGGTTATATAGTGTATATTTTCTCATATATGTGGTTTCCTTCATTTAAAATAACATTCCTCAGATTAACTCATGCTGTTGTATGAAATATTAGTTCCCTCTTTTTTGCAGCTGCACAGTATTCAATTGTAGGGATTAACCACAGTTTGTTTATTCATTCACCACTTGACAGACATTGGCCTGTTTTTAATTTTTTGCTTTTATGAATAGATCTGATGCATCTGATATGAATATTCTCATATAAGTCTTTTTTGGAAGGGTCATTCATACTCGTTTCTCTTGAGTCTGTATCTGCAAGTGGTCTTGCTGGGTCATATGGTAAGTTTCGGATGAATTTTTTTGTTTGTTTGTTTTCCTGAATGGTTACACCACTTTACACCCCACCAGTGATGCATGGATGATTCCGGCTACTCCACCTCCTTGGCAAACAGAGCCCAGGTTTTTCAAAGATCAGTCCACACCCCATTTTCTACGTTACTCCCTGTGCCTGCAGAAAATGCTTGCTATTCATGGAGAACCTCTGATATAACTATCAAATATTTTTAAGTGTCACAACAACCTTACCAAGTAGGTATCTTATCTTCCATTTGAAGAGGAAGCAAGCTAACCAATGGCTCACTAAGGCTGCCAAAGCACCACACCAGGGTCCGGCCTGTCCTCCCAGCTCTAGTGGGGAAGCCGAGGGGAGAGGCAGTGGGACCCTCAAAGCACCTGTTGTTGTTGTTTAGTTGCTCAGGCGTGTGCAACTCTTTTACGACCCCACGGACTGCAGCCCACCAGGCTCCTCTGTCCATGGGATTTCCCAGGCAAGAATGCTGGAGTGGGTTGCCGTTCCCTTCTCCAAGGGATCTTCCTGATCCAAGGATTGAACCCACGGCTCCTGCATTCACAGGCAGATTCTTTATCATCTGAGCCACCAGGGAAGCCCCAAAGCACCCTGTTCCTTCCCCCTAAACTTTCTGCTCTGGGGCTGGGGCTATGGCCTGAGGACTTATTTAAAACCTGTTTCTAAAGTGGTTTGGCCTCATTCCACTCTGGAGTCAAATATCAAAGAGGTAACCTGACTCCGATACAATTCTTACATCATTTACATTGCTTATTCTTTTTAACCTGTGTGAACACAGATTTCAATTTCTAAGATCACGCTGAAATGAGTTTTGCCACTGTGGGAGATAACTAAAAAAAAAAAGTGAAATGACTTTATGTAAAAATCCCTAGAGAATTCCCAGTCTGGTGATTCTGCAGCTGTGGTTTTCCCTGACTGCTGACAAGAGCTGGGCTGAGGGCTGCGGGCTGGTGAGTGAGGAAGGCTAGGGTTTTCCTAAATCAAGAGCTCTAGTTCATGTTGGGTAGTAGGGATCGCTTCCTGAAAATGGTATGTCAGTCAGGGTTCTCCAGAGAAGCAGAACCAACACAGGAGATACATGGAGTTTATTACAAGGAATTGGTTCACAAGATGATGCAGGCGGGTAGTCTGCCATCTGTGATTGGAACCTGGGAAAACGAGGGCTGGAGTTCAAGTCTGCATCTGGAGGCCTGAGGACCAGGGGGCGATGGGGAGAATGCCTATCCAAGGGCAGGAGAAGAGCGATGTCCAAGGTCATGCAGGCCGGCTGAGAAGGGGCCAACTCTCTCTTCCTCCATCTTTTATTTATTTCAGGGGTAGAATATAACACCCCACATCAGGGAAGCCCATCTGCTCTCCAGAATCCACTAATTCAACTGCTAACATCCTCCAGAGACACCCCCACAGACACACCCAGAAATAGTCAGAAATAGAAACAGACACCTGGACATCACTTGGCCCAGCGAATTTGATACAAAAAATTAACCATCACTGATAGAATCTGCAGCAGCAGGACAATCCCGAGCAGGCAATGCTACCACTCTAGGGCAAATAGGAAGATTATTTGGGTTTGATTAATAAAACATATGATACCATTCTTTTCTAAGTTGGGACAGGGCAGGAGACGATCTGACTTTTCTTCATCAACCGCTAGGCACCAGGTTCTTACACACAGCCTCTCATTTAATCTTTACTCTGGCCCTGAATGGGAGGGGTTTTGTCTTTGTTTTTTTCAGATAATGAAGTCAAGGCTCAGAGAGGTTAAGTGAATTTCCCAGGGTCACACAGCAAGGGCAGAGCAGCTGTTTCACTCAGATGTGCCTCACTTCAAAACCAGAACTCAGTCTATTATACTATGCCACCTCTCCAAAAGAGACATTTCTATAACACATTTAGATAGATTGTTATTTGTTTTTAAAAAATCACAAATGTTTTAAAAGCCAGAATTTCCCCTAATGTACAATATGAATCAATGTTGTAAAAACTTATACTTAGTACTCTCTGGATCATATTCATTATTTTACAAGGTATTTTCATCTACAGAAGAGCATGAGTCCATAGATTAAAAAACCTGGAATACAGTGTTAGTTTAATTAGAAAATAAATCAAATAGTTGTTCACTAAGATTCTAAATGAAAAACAAAATGTCCAATGGTCTGGCCTCCAACTCATCAAGACCAATTAATGAGACCCCCTTTTTCCCTCAACAGCAAATTACAAAATGAAAATGGGAAGACATTTTTTAAAAGCCTTTTTTTTTTTACATGCACCATTTTTAAAGTCTTCATTAAAGAATTTGCTACAATATCACTTCTGTTTTATGTCTTGGTTTTTTGGCCCCAGGGCATATGGGGTCTTAGCTCCCTGATCAGGGATTGAACCCACTCTCTGCAGGGAAAGGTCAAGTGTTAACCACTGGACCGCTAGAGAAGTCCCTGAAAAGACTTATTTCTAAATCTGAGCTCCTAGAATGTGTAAGGATTTGCCCACATCTGGTTTCTATACTTTCCAAATCTGTATGAATCACCATCAGCATTCTGGAAGGACGGCCAAGATTGACTATCCAACTGTCTGTCCTCAGAGGAAGAGTCCACCATGTTTATAAAGACAGAGGAATGGAGTAGCTCATTTGAGAAATGGTTTCAATCACAAGGATCGAAGCTGAAAGGATCTCTCATACGTAATTCTTGGTTTCATAGAACATGGAATTAATCCAACTATCCCATTGCCCAAACATTTCTCTTAATCAAGGTTCTGCTGTGTTCCCAGACTTGCTGGTTTTATTTTTCTTCTTCTTTAAATCAAAAGCACCATTATGGTGGAACAACGAATACAGAAGAAAAGGATGAGACAGGCGGTGAACTGGGCAGACCTGGGCCCAGAAGCCAATGATCCAGAGTGGAGGGGCAGAAGTGTGTGTGCTCAGTTGCTTAGTGGTGCCTGACTCTTTGTGACCCCATGGACTGCAGCCTGCCAGGCTCCTCTGTCTGTGAAATTCTCCAGGCAAGAATATTGGAGTGGGTTGCCGTGCCCTCCTCCAGGGGATCTTCCCAACACAGGGATTGAAATTGAGTCTCTTACATCTCCTGCACTGGCAGGCAGATTCTTTACCACTGGTGCCACCTGGATGGGGGAAGCCAGATGCAGCATCAATTACCCTCTCCGAATTATTTACTTATTTGCACTAACTCTTTTATGCTGGGGAAATGTGTGCTCACATTTCTTTGTAGAAAGTCATCAGAAATGCTTTCCTTGTCATGGAGGAGGGCACAGAGAAGGGCTGCCCATTCACACCGCTGTCAGCTCATCCTCAGGGGAGTCCAATCTGAGATTTTGCTCCTCAGGGATTGGCTGTGCGGTTTCTGAGATGGCCCTTTGTTTCATTATAATCTGAGGTGCTCAATTTACTCATTTCTTGTTGGTTAAGTGCAGTTTTGGTTCAAGTCTCCTGAGGAACAAAAGCAGAAACAAGGAAATGGGAATTGGGTGAACCCCAGGCACCAAAGCCAAACAGAATTCAGAGCATCCAGACTTCCGGCATGTGTGTGGTTCCGCGAGACACTGACCGGGCAGTGTCCTTGGAATAATTAAAATGCCTGGTTCATTATACTCCTTTTGAAGAGAATTCTCGTAGGGACAAGTAGAAATATTTCATCCTGTCTTTCTGGCCATATAATTTAGGAGGTCCTGAAACAGAGAGTTACTGAATCTCTCGTGGTGATTTCAACAAAGTCATAAATATTCTTTGAGCGCCTACTGTGCACCACCCACTGGGACTTGGACAGCAGACCACACAGGGTCCCAAACCTCCGGTGAGCCACCTGAGATGCTGCTGGTCTGGCCCGCTAGCCCTGCAGAGGTGACCTTGCAGAGACCTTGGCCCCAAGCAGTGACTCCAGAGCGTCACACAAAGCTCGCTCACAAGCTCCTCTTGGGGCAGTTACCAAGGATGTGACAGATGAAGAGTGAACGGCACAAGACCATTTTCTGGACGTGGATAAAAATGAACGCTGGTTACCATGTGGGAAGCCAGGGCTCTCTGCCCCATGTGTAGCAGTGTGAATTAGCACAGGGAACTATACCCAATCTCTGGGGATAAACCATAATGGAAAAGATTATTTTCAAAAAAGAATGTATATATGTGTGTAGCTGAGTCATTTTACTGTACAGCAGAGGTTGGCACAAGATTGCAAATCAACTATACTGTAATAAAAAAAAATTATCCACACTAAACCAAAAAATTAGCACAGCCCTTCCGACATGTATGCCCGAGAACTTTGTACAAGCAAGGCGACAGGTGGGGTGAGTGGGCATCACCGTGGGTCCGGCGCTCAAATGAGCCCTCGGGGAGTCCTGGTCGCCACTGTGGTTGCTGTGGTCACCCCTGGTCTCACGTCCTCTTCTCCCTCCCCACTCAGAGCCGTCCTGAACATCGCCCTGTTTTCTTCTTTCTCAAGCCTGGCTCTGCTCACGTATTTTCCCCAGGAAATGAGCCCCAGGTCTCAATGATTTCAATCCTATAAAGCAGAATGTGTGTTATCAAAAGATGTCCAAGCCTTCAATATTTCTTTAGGGAAGCAGTAAAAGCAGTGATGACTTCTATCCATAACTATACTCTCAAACCAGACAGGACCAGCTTCAGAAAGCCAGACTAAAATATTTCTATTAATAGACAATGGAAAAAGTCATTCAATGTCTTTGGTACAAAGGGCTAGAAAAAGCAAACTACTTAGTCCGGGTAGCTCTCTTTTTTTAAAAAAAAAAACAAAAAACTTTTTATTTTGTATTGGGGCAGCTCAGCTGGTAAAGAATCCACCTGCAAATGCAGGAGACCTGGGTTCACTCCCTGGGTTGGGAAGATCTGCTGGAGAAGGGAATGGTTACCCAGTCCAGTATTCTGACCTGGAGAATTCCATGGACAGAGGAACCTGGCAGGCTACAGTCCATGGGGTCACAAAGAGTCAGACATGACTAAACCACTCTCTCTCTCACACACACACACACACACGCACGCACACACATAGTTGTAATAGCTTCAGGTGAACAGTGAAGGGACTCAGCCATACATAAATATGTATCCATTCTCTCCCAAACTCCCCTCCCATCCAGGCTGCCATATAACATTGAGCAGATTTCCCTGTGCCGCACAGTAGGTCCTTGTTGGTCATCCATTTTAAATATAGCAGAGTGTACATGTCAATCCCAGACTCCCTAAATATTCCTTCTCCCCGGCAACCATAAGCTCATTCTCTAAGTCTGTGAGTCTGTTTCTGTTTAATAAGTAAGTTCATTTGGATAGTTGTTTAAAAAAAATATTATATCCAGACCTTTTTCTTTTTGCACATTCTGCTGAGTAATAAAGCTTAGTAAGGAAATAGCAGCTGTATGTTCTTCAGTTGCTCTTTCTAATGACTTTTCTTTATGGTTGTCTGAGTTAGGGTTCTTTGCCCCCCCTCCCCCCCCACACACAATAAAGCAAAACAAAGAGACACCAGGAAAATGCAATCAGCCTCAGTATTTCTAGGCCTGAATATAAAAGATTGCTTCATTTTTCTTACATAGTTCACTAGCCTTCTAATCTTAATTAATGATGGTAGAAAGCTTCAAATTTCTTATTTAGCTTTCCCGGTCTCATGGTGCCTGGGGCTTAGTTCTCTTACTCAAGCCTACAGTTGCTATTATTTATTAATATTCATTGAACATCAGCAATGCACTTAGATGTCACCGGGAGACCAGCATTAGCTGTGATGACTCTCCAGTGAATTTAGCCTCTGAATGCGACAGGACAGAAACCAAAAAGGGAGCCTATTTTCAGAAAGCAAGGATGACGTCATGACGTGAACTTGGGAGGATTCGGGGTGTCAAGGCGGGTATCTGTGGACATTTGTGGGTCATCTGCTATTTCTAGGTAAGCGATTTGGTTTTGCTTGGTTTCCATGGGAAGTAGTAGGGGGAAGGGATATGAATCACCCTGGGTGCATTTCTTAGGCTGCAGGAGGAATTTTCTCCAACTTTGTTAGGGAAAAAAGTCTCGAATCTGTGAATTTAGTTTATTGTATCTTGACAGTGGCCGTGCTCAGGATGAGGGAGCAGATGAGGTAATACACAGAAAACAGGATGAGGGCTTGAGGGTCCACCCTCTGGCAGGCAGCATGCAGAACAGGGGTGGGGTGGGGTGGGGGAGTTAGGGGGCTGGGAAACCCTCAGAGCCAGGGTATAGTTTGTAGGGATGTTAGATAGCAGCAAAAAGCCTGAGGAGAGGAATCTTCGTTTGTTTAAAAATTTGCTTTTATTGAATTACATCTTTCATTAAATTCTCAGATATTAAGTGCACATGTTCAATGAGTTTTGACAAATGCCCACACACTTAATGCACATTCCTATCATGATATAGAACACTCCCACCTCCCCAGAAGGTTCCCTTGTGTCCCCAACCAGTCAATCCCCACTCACCAACCCCCTTACCCACCTCAGAGGATGCCACTGTTTTGATTTCTGTCTCCACAGCTGAGCTTTGCCTGCTCATAAATTTCACATAAATGCAGTCACTGAGTACACACCCTTTGATGTCTGTCTGCTTTCACTAGGCATGCTTTTGAGTGCCATCCATGTCATTATAGGTATTGCTCCTTTGTAGTCTGAGTAGTGTTCCATTGGATTGCTCTACTGCACTTTTAAAATCCATTTTCCTTTTGATGGTCATTTTCCCCCCAGTTTTGGCTACTCTCAGTAAAGTATCTGTGGCATTCTTGTAGAAGTCTTTTTTTTTTTTTAAAGGATATCTGATTTTGTTTGTCTTGGGCCAACTCTGGGAGCAAAGTTGCTGGGTATAATATAGTTACATGTTTAGGGCTATCAGAAACTGCCAAAGAGTTTCTCAAAGTGGTTATATTATTTTACACAACATTTAAGAATATTATTTCCTCTGCATCTCATCAACTTTCATATTGTCAGTCTTTTAAATTTTCATTATCTTGATGACTGATGATATTGAATACTTCTTCAAGTGCTTGCAGACCATTTCTTTTTTTTTTTTTCATTTATTTGTATTAGTTGGAGGCTAATTACTTTACAATATTGTAGTGGGTTTTGTCATACATTGGCATGAATCAGCCATGGATTTACATGTATTCCCCATCCGGATCCCCCCTCCCACCTCCCTCTCTACCCGATCCCTCTGGGTCTTCCCAGTGCACCAGGCCCGAGCACTTGTCTCATGCATCCAACCTGGGCTGGTGATCTGTTTCACCATAGATAATATACATGTTTCGATGCTGTTCTCTCGAAACAGCCCACCCTCGCCTTCTCCCACAGAGTCCAAAAGTCTGTTCTGTAGATCTGTGTCTCTTTTTCTGTTTTGCATATAGGGTTATCATTATCATCTTTCTAAATTCCATATATATGTGTTAGTATGCTGTAATGGTCTTTATCTTTCTGGCTTACTTCACTCTGTATAATGGGCTCCAGTTTCATCCATCTCATTAGAACTGATTCAAATGAATTCTTTTTAATGGCTGAGTAATATTCCATGGTGTATATGTACCACAGCTTCCTTATCCATTCGTCTGCTGATGGGCATCTAGGTTGCTTCCATGTCCTGGCTATTATAAACAGTGCTGTGATGAACATTGGGGTGCACGTGGCGGACCATTTCTTTGGTCAAGAATTTTTTGGCCATTTTTATCATTGGTGTTTTTGCTTTTTAATATTAAGTTGTGAGAGTTCTTTATGCATTCTGTATACAGGTCCTTTGTCAGATTTATCTAATGTTTTCTAATAGTTTACGGTTTGTCTGTTTGTAGTCTTCATGATTCTTTCTTGTTGAGTAGAAGTTATTAGTTTTGATGAAGTCCAATTTATCACTTTATTTTTGGTAGTTAATTTTTTTGGGTCCTGTCTAAGAAGTAGACAAGGTCTACTTCAAGGTCACAATGATTCTCTTCAATGTTTTCTTCAAAGGAATTGTAGATTTAGCTTTTACATCTAACTGTAATTTGGGGGTATGAAATTGTAAAGTAAGGGTTAAGGTTTATTTTTTCCCCATATTGATTTCCAGTTGTTCTGACACCACTTTTGTGGAAAGACTTTCCTTTCCCCAGGGGATTTCTCTGCAGCCTGGTAAGGCCAGCAGTTGACTAGGAAGAAGTCATTGGTGACTTCAAAAGAAAAAGAATTGGGGTAACTGGAGGGATGCCAAGAAAAAGAGAAGGAAAAGCTTTAACAAGGCAGGAGAGAGTTTAAGAGAAACTGATCAGAGACAGATTATAGAGTCTAGAGTGTAGGAAGCAGATACAATAGAGAGGGTAGATACAGATCACACAGAACTTGGCTATGAAGGGAAAGTAAAAATAGGATTGAAATTCAAACAATCATGTTCGGGTCAAGCAATCACAAGGATATTTATTATCAACAATAGGCTCGGGAACTAATAATGTTAAGTAGGGGATTTAAAGGTCTCTGGGTGGAAAACGACTCAGATGACCTCCTTTTTTACAGAGACCTTGCCACTTGCATAGAAAGTTCTCTGGCAGTACAGTGAAGCCAGAGGCACTTACTGGAAAATATACATTTATTGTGCAAATACCTATTCAATATACAAGACTTGCTTGGCAGAAGTACAGTATGGAGAAATGAGTAGGTTGGGTTAAGCAGCTAGTCTGCCCAGCAGGCTGCGAGAAGAGCATCCAGGGGCTGCTGTGTCTAAGCCCTTGTCAAGAGGGACAGTCACTCCTGACATCTGCTTTTCTACGTGACAGTCTTCCTTAATAATTTACATAGATGAGGATCACAGTGCAGCTATGTTCTTCAAATCTTTAACTATGTGCTCTATCTCACATGGGCCAATTTAAGGACCTATTACAAAGCAGCTACTAGCAAGAAGGAAAAAAAAGAATAATAGCATTTTCTTGATTATTAACTGTATACCAGGCAGGACTGCTAGATACAGTTGCACAGTCTGTGCACTGTGCAACTGTATATATCCAGGGGGCACTATTCCCATCCTAGCTTGGTGTTGTGTAGTGCGGTGGTCTTGATATCAAGTGCTGCTCTGTGCTGTTTGTAAAAACAAGCTCACCGAGTCCTTGCAACCACCCCATGAGAGCGTCATCACTCTATCTATTCTGCAGATGAGAAAACTGAGGCTCAGAGAGGTAAAGTCGTTTGCTCAAGGTCATTCAGTTGGTAAGTAGCAGAGTTATAATTTGTAGATGTGTTGGCTCCAAAACTTAACATCTCCTTAAAGCCTTGAAATGTTGAGACTGACCAGAATCATTTTTAGAAGGTAGGTTAGTAGGTTATTTGGGATGAAACCAGCATCCATCAGGAAGAGTATGGGGAAAAAAAGAACATTGGACTGGAAAAGAGACAGGGTGGAGGAGTAGGAACTAGCAGTGTGGATAGCAGGTGATGGAGAGAAATACGGGTTTGGCAGAGGCTGGAGGAACAGATGGCCCAGCCACCCAGGCCCACCCACTCACGTGGGAGAGAGAAGAGCCAGCTGGGCTTCCCTGATGGCTCAGCCGGTAAAGAATCTGCCCGCAATGTTGGAGACCTGGGTTCGATTCCTGGGTTGGGAAGATCCCCTGGATCAGGGAATGACTACCTGCTCCAGTATTCTGATTTGGAGGATTCCATGGACTATTGCAGTTGGACACAACTGAGTGACTTTCACTTTTACAAGGTACTAAAAAACTGGCACAGCCATGACTGGCTTGGGGAAAATCCCTGATGAATCAGGGTCCAGTGAATCAGGGGACCCAAAGTGGGGGAGGCGGGTAAAGGGGCTGGCCCATTGCTCCAAAACTGGAGCAGAAATGCCCAATTCTTGTTGGGAACCTCTGTGTCCTCTTGGAGTGGAAACCTGGTTCAGAGACCAAAAAAAAAGAAACAGCTTTCACTCTAGAGTAGGGTTTCCCAACCTCTGGGATCTAATGCCTGATGATCTGAGGTGGAGCTGATGGAATAATAATAATAAATGCACAATAAATGTAATGCACTTGATCATCCCCAAACCAGCCCCCACCCCCATCCATGGAAAAATTGTCTCCCCCGAAACCAGTCTGTGGTGCCTGAAGGGTTGGGAACCGCTGCTTTAGAGGTCAAGTTCTAATTCCCACATCTGCTGGCTGTGAGACTTCAGGAAAATTATTGAGTCTCAGCTTGTCATCTGTAAAATGGGATGACAGTATCAACCTGAGAGATTGTTCTCAGGATTTAATGAGATGATGTAACGTGGGGGCAGAGTTGGTGTTCGGTAAACGCCAGCGACTCTGCGACTCACGATGTGTTTGATGAGACAGGAGCCTGATGGTAACTGTCCCCAAAGTAATCCTCGAAGACCCTGGCTCACCAGCCGCTGATTGGCCCCCGTCATCCTTCAGGTCCAGCCCTGTGTGCTCAGGTGCTGCTGACTCCTCAGTGGGCTAGAGATGCTCCTCTGGACATTTTCCTTTATCTGTTCCCATCAAACCTCTCTTTTCAGGATCCCATGACATCAGGACGGCATCCTGGTTGCAGAGAGGTGTCATCTCCACTCCCGGTATGAGTGAGTCCACCTGTGAGCTGGAAGGATGCAGTTAGGTCTCCTTTATTTTATTTTATTTTAAAAGTCTTTATTGAATTTGTTACAACATTGTTTCTGTATAATGTTTTGGTTTTTTGGCCAGGAGGCATAGGGACCTTAATTCCCGGACTAGGAGTCGAACTCATGTCCCCTGCACTGGAAGGCAGATTCTTAACTACTGGACCGCTGGAGAAATCCCTTGGGTTTCCTTTATTTTTGCATCTCCAGACTTGGGCCCTCGAACCCCTACCCCCATTATAAATGTTGGCTGGATGAATGGACAGTTAGTGCATCCACTTGCCCAGGCGCTATGTTTCAGGTGTGATGTGAACCTGGGGCTGGTGAGTTTCCACGGAGGAGGGCCACCTGGGCTCCAGTGGGGTGGGGACCTGGGTTTAGCTGTCAGCTTCTGAACCAGTCTCTCATTGCCAGCCATCCCTGGTGGGTGTTGTCTGCAGGCCTCAAAACCATCGACTGGATAAGCAGATGCCTAGAGGTAGCAGGCTGCCTGATTTCAGATGGCAGCGGTGCTGGTGGGCATCTGGAGCCCATGTTCCCCTCACACATGAGCAGTTCTGTCAGGCGCAGATGTAAACCTTCCCTTTTCCTGGGCAGTAAAAGAATAGAGCTTCTGAAAAGCGATGGAAAAACAAATCAAGCAGGGCTGCACTATGGAAAATGCGCTCTCTCTCTCCTCGTAAAACGAGACCAGCTTTGCTGTTCCATCTGAATTAGTTACTGGTCAGTGCCAAGGCGACCAGTTAAATGCTTGAGGGAAGGGGTCAGAGTCATAAGGTTACATGGTAAAACTTGGGGGCTAGCCTCTCCCCAGAAATAAGGGAGGAAATGACAAGTGCTTTCAGATTTATAGTAAATGGGATGCTAAAATATTCAGCCATTTGGATATTGCTATGTTATCAATCCAATTAACCTTGCTTCATGGTACCCGGTGTGTTCAGCGATACTGATGTGGTCCAAAGTGATATGAAATGCCCCACTGCTGATGGTGATCCCGGATAAGAGAGAAAATACAACTCTTGAAGTCCTGAGTTTGGAAGAGCAGTGAATTTCAATTCACAAGTTATGAAGGCAGCGATAACCTGTGATTTGGTTGCAAACGAAGATGGTTTTCATTTTATCAGCAATGTAAATTTGTCAAAATCATCAGCAGGTGGGACTCTGTATTCTGTATGATTAACAGTGATAATGGAAAAAGAGTTTTAGTATTCCACAATTGAAATGACCCCGTTAGTAATGAAACAAAATTGGTGCACTAAAATGTTTTCTTGAAGAAAGGTTTTTTTTTTTTTTTAATTGAATGATGTCCACTGAATCTTACTATGGTTTTTTTTCAGTTTCTCTATGAATAGAGAAACAGATGTTTCTCTTACAGCAGCTCTGCTTTCTCACAGTTACATTTTCTTTTTTGCTAAAGGTAAGAAGTATAAAGAAGTATGAAGTACAAGTCAAGTATATTATTTGTCTGACTGCGGCTGTGTTTGAACATTTCCAGAAATTGATTTTATAAATATTTTACTATTAAAAAAAGACATACAGGAGAGAAATTACCAAAATATCCTGGTCACTATTAGGTCTTTAGTTTTATTTCAATTTAATTTATCTCTCCATCTATTTATCTAATCTTTATATGTAATGGGAACACTTCTCACAGCTCTCTGCATTGGTAACTCTTCTACTAATATGACTGTGGCTGAAATTATTAATGCATCTACTTTCAAGGTTCTATGTGAAAAGCTCATTAAAATTTTGGCAAGATAGAACAGAATCCAGAAAAAAATTCAATTTGGTAATTCTGTTTCAAATAAATGCAATTTAAACTCCAGCTCATCAGCAATTCTCGAGCAAAGGTAAGGTGAAGACTTTCAGAACTATTTCTGAAAGTCTATGGAATGTAGGTCTCTGCTTTGGAGGAAAAAGGGAAGTGGTTCCCATTTAGATGGTTTTCAAAGTCACTGGAAAATTGAAAACCTATCTTATTCGTGTTACTTATTTCAGGCTTGGGAAGGAAATGACAAGAGTTCAACCTTTTCTCATATAAAATATTATCCCGTAACTTATAAACCTGACTATTACTACTTATGGAAAATGAGATATTTTCCTGACATGGTTTATAATTTAAGTATATGTGAGAGTCAAAATGATTTGAGATCCCGAGATAAATCATTACAGCTCTGGCTTTGGTGTTAAAAGTAATTTATTGCATTAGGTAGTGGCTTATGAGTCCAGCTTTGAACAACAGAAATGCCAGGGTGCATTCATGGTGGGAGCAAGAGCTGGAGGATGGAAATGCTTCTCTTCATAAACAGTCAGTGAGGAAGTTCCAGAGGCTGCCCAGGGGAGGAAGTGAGGGGCCCACACCTAGGCTGGACACTGTCATCGTGATGCTTCCCGCTCACCTGCTCATCCCAAGTAAGACACCAACGCCAGCACCTTGTGGGGAGTGGTGTCTGCAGGGCCCACATCCTCCTCCCATCCGTGTCCTCAATTTCCCATTCAACGAGGGGACCCCAGGGCCAAGGACCGTTATTATTATTTTTTTAAAATTTATTGAAGTTTAGTTGATTTACAATGCTGTGTTCATTTTTTCCCATAGACCAAAGTGACTCAGTTATACATATGTGTAGTTTTCATGTTCTTTCCCATGGTGGTTTATCACAGGGTTTTGAGTCCAGTTCCCTGGGCTCTACCGTAGGACCTATTGTTTATCCATTCTATATACACTAGTTTGCTTCTGCTAATCCCAGACTCCTAGTCCACCCCTCCCCTACGCCTTCCCCCCCTTGGCAAACACAGGTCTGTTCTCTGTGTCTATGAGTCTGTTTTTGTTTCAGTTGATTTGTGTCATATTTTAGATTCCACATATCAGTAATATCATATGGTATTTGCATCTCTTTCTGACTTACTTCACTTAGCATAATAACCTCTAGGTCTATTCATGTTGCTGCAAATGGCATTATTTCATTCTTTTTTTGTGCTGAGTAGTATCCCATCATATATATATATGTATATGTATACACACACACACACACACATATACACACATATCTCCACATCTTCTGTATTCACTCATCTTCTTTATCCATTGAAAACAACCTAAATGTCTTACAAAGCTAAGAACCTTAACTGTGGAAGTAAAGGAAGTGTTGTAAAAGAGAGATTTCTTACCAGTAGGAGTTTACAACCGAGAGAGAAAGAATGCAGATGAAATAAATCAGTAACACAAGGTGGCATGTGGCAAACACGTGAATGATAAAGACTGAATGGCTACAGGAATGAAGGAAAAGAACCAGGAGAGGGAGAAGGAGACAGCAGAAGATATCCAGTAGATGGGGGGTCAGATGTCTGATAGAAAACCTTTTACCTGCAATATAATGATACCATCAATCAGGGGTGGGAGTTAGCTGCTTATACTACAGATTCTCAACCTTTTTCCCCCTCCTTGTATCTCTTCTACCACCATGCAACACCTGGCCAAAGTGGCTGTAAACATTTGCTAAGTAACTGTAGGCTGAACACCTGAACAGGATAGCTGACAGCAGACGAGGGGTCAGACTGGCTGGGGCCTGGAGAGACAACGTGGGCATGGGGGCAGGAAGCTTTCTGAGCAGAAAGGGACCCCAGAGAAAATCGGGGTGTAAGAGAGCTACGGAATGTTGCTGAGGGTGGGGGAGAGAGCTGTGGGAGGGGAGGGAGGCAAGGAGAGGAAGTTAGAAACTCAGGCCAGATGGTGGAGGATCATGACCCCCTTTGTCACCTGGTTCAATGACCTTCCTCCCTCAGGACTGGCTGTGACCTGTCATCCCTCCCCGGAGCTCCCCTAACCCCCGGAGTTGGCCTGGAGCCCCTCAGCACCTGGGCTCCCCCACACCCTGCACCCATCTGGGCTGGCCATGTCTTATTCACTGGCTCATCCTCCTCCAGGTGCAACGTGTACCTCTGTGGGCAGAGATTTGGATGCTATTCACCTTTGAAGTCTCAGCACCAACAAACAGCTGTTGAGAGACCCAGTGAAAACCAGCAGTGGGTCCCCTGGACATTTCTGAAAGAGGAAAGGGGTGTGATGGGAGCTGTGCTTCCAGAGGGTTTAGTGGAGACAGGAGACAGGACATCTGGTATGAAAATAACCTTGAAGGTGGACATCCATTCTGCAACTTGGCAGGATTTGGGCTGAGCTGATGTGGGCTAAGGGCTGATGAAGGCAGGCAGGATGATGCTGGTTGCTTTGGAAGGACCAATAGAACCTGGTGGCCAAGAGCAAGTGAAAACAGGCCAGTGGATAAGGCCCAGGCAGACAGTCTGAGTGCAGTAGTGAGGGAGTTCGTTGTTGTTCAGTGCTAAGTCATGTCTCTTTCTTTGAGACCCCATGGACTGTAGCCCATTAGGCTCCTCTGTCCATGGGATTCTCCAGGCAAAGTGGGTTTCTATTTCCTCCTCCAGGGTGATCTTCCCGACCCAAGGATCAAACCTGTGTCTCCTGCATCGCAGGCGGATTCTTTACCGCTGAGCCACCTGCAAAGCTCAATGGGGGAGACAGAAGAGCAATAAAAAGAAGGTAAGAGGATCCGCGTATCCGGAGAGAGAAGCTGGTGAAGGAGGGGCTCAAGGCTGGAGTGGTGGGGGCGATGAGCCGTCTGATTAAAGGCAATGCCCGTTAGCCGATGCGTCCGGAGGGGTGGGTCGTCCAGGTGGAAAGACAGGAACAAGGACAGAGGTCCTGCGTGTCCTACAGCAGAGCCTTGAGCGTGGAGAGCAGGGGTTCTCCAGCCCTTCCTTGCAGAAGCAGCCCAAAGTGCACCCTCAAACCCGACTTCAGATTCCTGCTGTGATGAATGCTGTCTTCCCAGTCAACAGAGAAAGGAAGGCTCATGATGGTCTTTGTGTCTAACAGGGAACAATAAATAACTGTAATTTCCGAGAGCTTGTTTCTCTTAAGGGAACAGGCACCAGCACTGCTAAGCCTGTATCACTGGTTTGTTTTGAGTTCTGCAGGAAAATAGTGCAGAGACGACCTACTGGGTTTATTTTTAGTTGTTGCGGGAATGAATGACCATCCCCTGTGGTTTAATGATTGTTTGAGTATCCTTCTTGGTAGCAACCTGCAAAATCGATCTATGGTTAGCACAGCTTAGCTGTTTAAAAGTGATCATTTTAACTTCTATTTCAGGAGATGGGGGAGCAATGGGCTGACACCTGGGAAGGGTCGCTAGTCCAAAGGTCCAGGGTGTGGAAGTCTCAGCCGTGCTGAGGAGTCAGCTGGTTGTGGACTCTGGGAGGGGAAGGCATCCTGTCTGCAGTTCCATTTGTCCTTCTGTGAAATGGGACACTGCGTTTCCTGTGATCCCCTCACAAAGAAAACACAATGACCCTAAAAGAGGGACCTTTCTGTCCAGACCCTAAAAAGAAAGGCATGGGACTACATGAACTGACCTAGAAAGATGTCCAGGATCAGTTCAGTTCAGTAGCTCAGTCATGTCCAACTCTTTGCAACCCCATGGACCTCAGCACACCAGGCCCCCTTCTCTACACCAACTCCCGGAGTCCACCCAAACCCATGTCCATTGAGTAGGTGATGCCATCCTACCATCTCATCCTCTGTCGTCCCCTTCTCCTCCTGCCCTCAATCTTTCCCAGCATCAGGGTCTTTTTAAATGAGTCAGGTGGCCAAAGTATTGGAGTTTCAGCTTCAACATCAGTCCTTCCAATGAACACCCAGGACTGATCTCCCTTAGGATGTACTGGTTGGATCTCCTTGCAGTCCAAGGGACTCTCAAGAGTCTTCTCCAACACTACAGTTCAAAAGCATCTATTCTTCAGTGCTCAGCTTTCTTTATAGTCTAACTCTCACATCCATACATGACTACTAGAAAAACCATAGCCTTGACAAGACAGACCTTTGTTGGCAAAGTAATGTCTCTGCTTTTTAATATTCTGTCTAGGTTGGTCATAACTTTCCTTTAATAACTAGGGGTAAAAGATATATATATATATATATATAAATATATATATATATGGTGGTGGTTTAGTTGCTAAGTCATGTCCAGTTCTTGATACCCCATGGACTGTAGCCCACCAGGCTTGACTGTCCATGGGATTTCCCAGGCAAGAATATGGTGGTGGGTTGCCATTTCCTTCTCCAAGGGATCTTCTCAACCCAGGGGTCAAACCCAGGTCTCTTGCACTGCAGGTGGACTCTTTACTGACTGAGCCACCAGGGAAGGATACAGTGTAAAATACACATAGATATTGTGTATTATATATATGTATATCTATATGTACACATATGTTAGATCCACTTTTATAAAGTAATGGTAATTATTATGTAGACATGCACATAGTCATTAGAACTCAAGGAAATCCACAAAAAATAACAACATTATTTTTGGGGTATGTGATTACAGGAGACATTTGCTTTTGCTTCTTATAATTTTTTACCATTTGTATTTTTACAAGCTTGCATTTCTTTCAGAATCAGAAAAAAATTTATGATGCAAGTATAAATAGATCAATGAAGAAGCTTCTCCGCCTGTGGAATCCCATTTTGGTCCAGCGATCAATGGCTACTCTTAACCACAGGCTTCATCATCTCTGGAAAAACTCTGAGGCAGCCAGGGTTGCAAGACCTCAAATGGCCTTTCCCCCGAACAATTTACTTCTAAAGTTCTTACTTCTTATCCTAGAGCTCGAATGCCAACTGGCTGTCAGAGTCACGCTGATGTCAGCTCACGCCAGATGCCTGTGAACAAATGGAGTTTGTCAAAATTTTAAAGCCCATGATTTTCTCTGATGGAAGTAATGCCTCCTCCCCAGGACCAAGTAAGTATTTAGAAAAACAAATTTGCTTGCTTAAATATGGCTGGAGAGCAAGGGGTGTGTGTGTGTGTGTGTGTGTGTGTGTTAATGTCAGGAGATTTAAAAATGAATATTTGGCAAAATTTGTGTTTCTCCAAACAGGAGTTAAGAATCAGGGTAGTGACAGGCATGTGTTCGGATCCCCAGGACCCTGTTCTGAAGGGCAGTGCGGGTCCTGTTTGAGCCAACTCAAGGTCTGTGTTGTGTGTTGTGTGGGTCTGTTGTGACTTGGGGTACAATTATGATGAGCAGGGTGAAATTGTTTGTCAATTACTGCTGACCAAAGTGAATTCTGATATGTGGTTACTGGGCTGTAACTTTTAAGATACCTGGCAGGACGATAAAAACACACATTCATAATACTCCCTGGGTAGATGGAGGATGTGCTGTGAAAGAGAGACAGGAAACTCCCTCTTGAAACTCCATGCCCAGTTTACTCTGTTAAAGTACAATTGAATCTCTCTCTTCACCTTGGTTCCTGGTACTCAAACTTCCTGCCTCTTTTATGCCTCTGCTCACTTTGACTCACAGAGAAATGCTGCAAAAAATTTTATGATGTTCATGTCGCTCTTAGACTCTGAAAGTTTGATGCTGACTTGATAGTTGAATGACATCTTCTTGAAAGTCTCGAGGACCTATAAAGCACTAGTAAAAGCTGGTGATCACCACAAGAATGAGAGAGAAAAGTTCCACTTTATACTAGGCTAAATCAAATCCCTTACATTTATACAGTGGAATTGAAAAATAGATTCAAGGGGTTAGATCTGATAGACCAAGTACCTGAAGAACTATGGATGGAGGTCTGTGACATTGTACAGGAGGCAGGGATCAACACCATCCCCAAGAAAAAGAAATGCAAAGAGGAAAAATGATTGTCTGAGGAGGCCTTACAGATAGCTGTGAAAAGAAGAGAAGCAAAGTCAAAGGAGAAAGGGAAAGATTTACCCATTTGAATGCTGAGTTCCTAAGAATAGCAAGGAGAGATAAGAAAGCCTTCCTCACTGATCAGTGCAAAGAAATAGAGGAAAACAATAGAATGGGAAAGACTAGAGATCTCTTCAAGAAAATTAGAGATACCAAGGGAATATTTCATGCAAAGATGGGCACAGTAAAGGACAGAAATGGCATGGACCTAACAGAAGCAGAAGATATTAAGAGAAGGCAAGAATACACAGAAGAACTGTACAAAAAAGATCTTCACGACCCAGATAACCACAATGGTATGATCACTTACCTAGAGCAGACATCCTAGAATGTGAAGTCAAGTGGTCCTTAGGAAGTGTTACTATGAACAAAGCTAGTGAAGGTGATGGAATTCCAGTTGAGCTATTTCAAATCCTAAAAGATGGTGCTCTGAAAGTGCTGCACTCAATATGCCAGCAAATTTGGAAAACTCAGCAGTGGCCTCAGGACTGTAAAAGGTCAGTTTTCATTCCAATCCCAAAGAAAGGCAATCCCAAAGAATGCTCAAACTACCACACAATTACACTCATCTCACACAGTAGCAAAGTAATGCTCAAAATTCTCCAAGCCAGGCTTCAACAATACATGAACCATGAACTTCCAGATGTTCAAGCTGGAGTTAGAAAAAGCAGAGGAACCAGAGATCAAATTGTCAACATTCAGTGGATCATTGAAAAAGCAAGAGAGTTCCAGAAGAACATCTATTTCTGCTTTATTGACTATGCCAAAGCCTTTGACTGTGTGGATCACAACAAACTGTAGAAAATTCTGAAAGAGATGGGAATACCAGACCACCTGACCTGCTTCCTGAGAAATTTGTATGCAGGTCAAGAAGCAACAGTTAGAACTGGACATGGAACAGCAGACTGGTTCCAAATCAGGAAAGGAGTACGTCAAGGCCGTGTATTTTCACCCTGCTTATTTAACTTATATGCAGAGTACATCATGAGAAACAATGGATTGGATGAAGTACAAGCTGGAATGAAGATTGCTGGGAGAAATATCAATAGCCTCAGATATGCAGATGACACCACCCTTATGGCAGAAAGTGAAGAAGAACTAAAGAGCTTCTTGATGAAAGTGAAAGAGAAGAGTGAAAAAGTTGGCTTAAAGCTCAACATTCAGAAAACTAAGATCATAGCATCCGGTCCCATCACTTCATGGCAAATAGATGGAAACAGTGGCAGACTTTATTTTTGGGGGCTCCAAAATCACTGCAGATGGTGACTGCAGTCATGAAATTAAAAGACACTTACTTCTTGGAAGGAAACTTATGACCAACCTAGACAGCATATTAAAAAGCAGAGACATTACATTGTCAACAAAGGTCTGTCTAGTCAAGGCTATGGTTTTTCCAGTGGTCATGGATGGATGTGAGAATTGGACTATAAACAAAGTTGAGCACTGAAGAATTGATGTGTTTGAACTGTGGTATTGGAGAAGACTCTTGAGAGTCCCTTGGACAGCAAGGAAATCCAATAAGTCCATCCTAAAGGAAATCAATCCTGAATATTCTTTGGAAGGACTGATACTGAAGCTGAAACTTCAATACTTTGGCCACCTGATGTGAAGAACTAACTCATTTGTAAAGACCCTGATGCTGGGAAAGATTGAAGGCGGGAGGAGAAGGGGACGACAGAGGATGAGACGGTTGGATGGCATCACCGACTCAAAGGACATGAATTTGAGCAAGCTCTGGAAGTTGGTGATGGACAGGGAAGCTGGGCGTTCTGCAGTCCATGGGGTTGCAAAGAGTCAGACATGACTGAGCAACTGAACTGAAAGTGTGAAATTATTCACAGAACACAATGTTTCTGGTAGCCCAGTGGTAAGGAATCTACCTGCCAACACAGGAGACACAGGAGACATGTGTTTGATCCCTGGGTCAGGAAGATTCCCCTGGAGAAGGAAATGGCAACCCACTCCAGTATTCTTGCCAGGGACATCCCATGGACAGAGGAGCCTGGCGGGCTATAGTCCACAGGGTCACAAAACAGTCAGACAGGGCTTAGCAACTAAATGCCACACATTTAAAAAAGTAGGTGGACATCTCTCTCCATACCCCAATTCCAAACAAAGCACACAGTCAAAGCATCAGACCTTGTAGCACAGAGCCACCAACAAATCTGCCGTCTTGGTCCAGAGGGCTGCTTGATGCACAGGTGATTTGCAGCGTATCAGATGAGCACGACAAAGGATGTCATTGGGTTCACAAAGACTGAAATTCAAAACGGAGGGACTTGCCACCCGTCTCACAATCAGTTATTATCTGACCAGGAATGGAATACCTTTACTGATCAGTCAGACCTCCTTCCGCTGTGCCACACCACCTGCTTACCAAGGGCGTGACTTGTTACCCCTCTAGGACAACACTGGCATTTCACGAGGCCTCCTGATGCTGACCGTGGGAATTTCAAGCTTCAGAGCAGAATTGCACAGGGAGCTATCTGGGCTCGCAGACCTACTGGAGCTCTTCTAAATCTCTGCCCTGCATAATTATTCTGCTTTTATTGCTTCCCTTTGGAACACCATGGCTCACTTTTCAGCAAGGCTGGACTTGACTGAGACACATGCAGATGGGCCTCCAGAGACAGCGAATACACAGTTTTCCTTGATTAATTGGTGAGAAGGTGCAGTGCTATGTACGTGGCCTTTATCCTGTCTCAAGGATACTTTTCCACCTCATCAGCAATACTTGTTCTAGGCGGTGATGTATCAGAGTTGACTCCTGTTTAATCACGAGAGCCCAACTGTGTATCTCCCTCCAACTCCAGTTCAGTGACTTCAACCGGTACCTTTTTTAAATTTAATTTTTATTAACTTTGTTTTAAATTTTTCAAGATCTAGTTTAAAGACTCATAAAGCTCTCCAAGGCTATTGGAAGAATATCTGTCCCCAGTTTCTTCTGCCTATTTCTTGGATTCTGGACACAAGTGTTTTCAACAACCTGTTATGAAAAGCACCTTGGTATTCTGAACAAAGACTTACGGTACTTCTCATCATCCTTTCCGTTTTAACCTGCATCTATTCACTTCTCACTACAGTAGAGGAAAATTTACCTCTCTTTTGTCACCCCTCCTATCATAAGCATGCATAGAAGCATCACCACCCATTCACCCAACATAGTTAAATAGTTACTTGGGGTAGTTGAACACTCACCTTTTGTACTCACTATGATCATGTAATTCAATGGGCATCTTGGAATCACAGGTGGAAATAATACTTATATCATGCCAACAAAAGAGTGAAAAACAGTGATTTTTTTTTTTCCCTTGAAGAGCCTATTTACTAGCACATGATTGGTCCCAAGGATGCATTTTTCCCCCCTTGAGCAAGAAACTTTATTCATTTGGTAAACCATTACCAACTTGGGCTTGATTTCTGGTGAGGACACAATCAAAGTCCCTAAAGGAATGAATGAATGAATGGGCCCTTTCTGGATATATTCAGCACTCCATGCTGGTTTCTGAGACTCAGTTGGGCATGAACCTATGCTAATTGTGTATCTTCCACCTCTTTTCATCTTGTACTCATATTGGTCTCTCCACAGCCAGTTCAGGATGTGGGTGGTTTCCTGTAGATGTCTTTCCAGTGTCCCTTTTTCAGGCAAGACAAAAATAATCAAACATTCCCTCTACTAAAATAAGGAAGCATGACTTAATTGTCACAAAACGTAATTTTGACTTTGACTGAATAATACAAAAGAAAGCATTTTTATGTATTACAGGTTATTTTTATTTTTAAATAAAAGCAGAAGCAAATCCCAAGTGGAAGAGCTAAGCTATCTGGCACAGTCTCATTAGTATGCTGCCTCTCTGATTACGAGCTCCAGAAATTATAAAGAATCGCTTTTTAAATTGATGTTCAAATTCAATATGACTGTGCTTTGCATCTTGTTCCAGTAAAGTCTCTTGTTGGTTTGCTTGTCTAGAGCCAAGCAGCAATTTTTGCTTTGGAAAATCCTGTGAATATTTATATTGTTGGCTCTCTAAGCTGCAGGGAATTTAAGAGGCTTAGAAGAATTTTGCAGAGTTTTGAAAGCAGGGAGTCACTGTAATACTATGACTAGGCATACATTTGTGTCAGACTTGAAATCGTGTGCATACTTTCTACTATTCTTTTAGACCGGGACTCACATGGCCTTTTGAAATGTTTCTGAAGTAATTAGACATGGCAGTTTCTACTTATTCGAAGTGTTCTCTTCCTGAGTATCTGCACTAGTTTGCTAAACTCCTACTGATAAAGGCTGAGAGATTGATTTTTGATTTTCACACATACTTGTCAAAATTAGGCAAAAAAATAAGTATAGACCAGATATTACCTCCCATGTAGCTTAGCCTCAAAATTCTGTTGTTCTTGGTTGAATACACAAAATGAATTTTGGTTGAAGGAAGCTGGAGATAAAAGTTTTCATACTACATAGTCCATCACTTTGCCAACAAAGGTCCATATAGTCAAAGGTATGGTTTTTCCAGTAGTTATGTATGGATATGAGAGTTGGACCATAAAGAAAGCTGAACATTGCAGAATTGATGCTTTTGAGTTGTGGAGCTGAAGAAGACTCTTGAGAGTCCCTTGGACAGCAAGGAGATCAAACCAGTCCATCCTAAAGGAAATCAACCCTGAATATTCATTGGAAGGACTGATGCCTGATGCTGGAGCTCCAATACTTTGCTTACCTGATGCAAAGAGCTGACTCATTGGAAAAGACCCTGATGCTGGGCAAGACTGACTGCAAGAGGAGAAGGGGGCAACAGATGATGAGATGGTTGGACAACTTCATTGACTCAGTGGACATGAGTTTGAGCAAACTCCAGGAGATAGTGAAAGACAGGGAATCCTGGTGTGTTGTAGTCCAGGCAGTCACAGAGTCGGACACAACTAAGTGACTGAACAACAACAATTCCACTTATATTAAGCTCAAAACCAGGCCAAACTAACTATGGTCTTAGAAGTCCACATAGTAGTTACCCTTTTGGAGACAGGGACAGACGTGACTGAAGAAGCTTCCTGGAGTGCAGGTAATTTTCTGTTTCTTGCTGTGCTTTCTGGTTATACAGGTTTTTTCACTTTATAAAATATGTTTATATATATATATATATACACACATATATATATTTATATGGAAATGTGCCCATATCATTAGTTCGAACTAATGATGGATATTTCCGTATGTAACTTACATTTCAATACAGAGTTCACTTTTACAGAAGCCTAGCTGTTCCCTGATTTTCTTTGAGATTCCAAAGCATTTCGAAGACAGATTCTAAGTGTGTAAGATTGGCTTCCCAAAGGGTGTCACTGCAAGTAACCAGTGACTGAAATGGAGACGGAATTCCTGCACAGAAAGACCTGGTCTTAGTTTATGGACTCGACCATCTGACTCTGTGAAAGAAAGGCTTGGACTGTGTGGGGATCAGCAATTTTTCTCAAGGGACAGTTTCATGCTTCCCCATACATGGGGTTGTTTGTGAATGCATGTGTGTGCACCAAGTTGCTTCATTCATGTGACTCTGTGCCACCCCACAGTCTGTATGTAGCCCACCACACTCCTCTGTCCATGGGATTCTCCAGGCAAGAATACTAGAGAGGGTTGCCATGCCCTCCTCCAGGGGATCTTCCTGACCCAGGGATCAAACCCGCATATCTTACGTCTCCTGCATTGGCAAGCAGGTTCTTTACCACTCATGCCGCCTGGGAAGCCCTTTTTTGTCAAAAGAACCCAATATTGCCTTTCCTCTTTAAAATATGGTTGGGAAATAAGAATGACATTTAGAGGTCATATAGATAGCTCTGTGACAGCTTCAGAGGCTCCTGTTCCAGCATCTTTTCACCGCATCCTAACATTGCTCAGGATCGCTGAGCTAATTAGAAGTGGCCAGCAAGCATTTAGTCAATAGGTAGCTTGGCTCAGCAGACAGTTAATGCAATGCCAGATCAATAGAAACTCTGAAATTATTTCTTCATTTCCTTCTATGGCCAGTAGACATTCATGAAGGACAGAATGTCAGCCTTCAGTCAAGGAAGCCTGAAATGTTTCATTTATTCTGACTTGAGACATGGAGAGCGAGCAACCATAAACCGTTCCAAGGTCCTTACGGATGTGATGTCAGATTTTCATTTTCAAATAGAATAGGCTCAGAGGAGGTTTGGCCAAAAAAAAAAAAGGGCTCAGCTTTCTCAACCAAAGTCCTTTTTTTTTTTCTTTTCCTGGAGGGAGCCTTAACAATGAGAACCATGCTGCCATTTAGAACTATTAGCTGAATATGCAGCTTTTAGGAAATGATAGGTAGTTATCTTTCATCATCTTACATACTCAAAGAAAAATGAAAAGAAAACTGAAGACAGGAGGAAACATTTTGGAGGAAAGATATTAACAACGGTATTAACATTTTTCTTCATGTGACCTTCTGATAATTCATACGGATGGCTATTTGATTTCAAGTTCAGGACTGAATCAGGATGAAACGAAACTCCTGTCAGTACCGTGTGACCTACAAGAAGCCTTTCAACCCCGCTGTTCACCACCACCTGGCTGCAAGGGCTTCCAGCCTCGAGAAAGCGACAGAGCAGGACTAAATGGGGAACAATCCACTTCCTAAAACTAATAACTCCTCCAGCCAGTTAGGGGATCCAGGTAGATGGACGATGGCTGTCTCGACTTTTGAGAAGTGAGGGGGCCTAGCTTTATAGAGTATTGGATTTCTTTCATTTCTGTGATTAACCTCAAACTGATCACTGAAGCCGAGGCCTGGCCCTCCGTGAGCCAAGAGCACCGTTTCCGAAAGTCACATGTGGAAAGACGTCTCTACCTCAGGAGCGGTTCATGCTCTATTTATTTTCTTGGAACCTCCTGCCTCCTGGCCGCCCGGCAACATCTCCCGAGGGGGACGCAATCTGGAACCAGAGAGTGGTTTGGTTTTTTTTGTTACTTTTTTTAAAAGGAAAATAAAAGATTACACTGAAGATAAAAGTAAATCCAATTACGATGTCATCCATCTAGGAAAAATGAAACGACAGATCTATCATTTTGTCCAAAATTCCCAGGTGTGCTTGTTTTTTTCCCCCGCCCTAGAGGTTTTTATTTTCATGTTCTCTGTACAATTGCGATGGAATATTTACTCACCTGGAATGAATTCTCGGTGTTTCCCATCTGTTTGTTTTTCCCAAATTATCCGAGATAGTGGAATGGTATGTTCCAGCAAAGGGATGGTCTTTTGTGGTGATCGGTGAGTTTTCAGTAACTGAACTCCACATGTCTGTTAGCGTCACAGGCCTCTGGGGAATGCAGGCCTCCCTGAGAGGGCTGAGCCCCCAGACTTCACAGCTGCTTGTTTACTTTCCACGGTTTTCCCAGCTCTCTTCCTGTGACCGCCTGCACTTGGGACAGATTTCAATTATAGCAAAGATTGTGTTCCTATGCATAAGTTTTTTCTGTGCCCCAACCACATTTTCTCACACTTCTCCTAGCTAGTTCTTTTTCTAAAATATAAAAAAAATTTTAATGCAATTTTTAAAGGTTATCTTACACTTACAGTTATTACAAAATATTGACTCTATTCCCCATGTTGTACAATACACCCTTGAGCTCATCTTGCACCCAATAATTTGTGCCTCCTTCTCTTCCAGCCCTATACTGGCCCTCTCCCTTCTCTCCACTGGTAACCACTAGTGTGTTCTCTAGATCTGTGGGTCTGTGTTTTTGGTTATATTGACTAGTTTGCCATATTTTTTAAATTCCACAAAGAAGTGATGTCACACAGTATTGGCCTTTTACCATCTGATTTATTGCACTCAGTAAAACGCTCTCCAAGTCCATCCAGGTACCTGCAAATGGCAACATTTCATTCTTTTTTAATGACTGAGTAGTATTATGTTGTATGTATATACACCGCAGCTGTTCTTTTAATTCTGCTGCTCTGGGTCTTAGTTGCAGTAGGTGGGATCTAGTTCCCTGAACAGAGATGGAACCAGTCCAACCCCCTGCACTGGGAGCTTGGAGTCCTAGCTATGAACACTGGGCTGTATGTATTTTTTTGAATTAGTGTTTTTGGTTGTTTTGGATATATATCCAGGAGTGGAATTGCTGGGTCGTATGGTAGTTCTATGTTTAATTTTGTGAGAAACTTCCATACTATTTCTTGCAGTGGCTGTACCAGTTGCATTCCCACCAACAGCATATAAGGGTTCCCTTTTCGCCGCATCCTCTCCAACATTTGTTACTTGTGTTCTTTTCGATGATGGCCATTCTGACAGGCATGAGGTGACATCCCCTTGTGGTTTTTGATTTGCATTTCCCTGATGATGAGGGATGTTGAGCATCTTTTCATGTGGCTGTTGGGCATCTGTATGTCCTCTTGATAGATCTTGATTAGAGCAAAGACCATGGTCCTATGTACAGGCCTTTTTCTGTGTCCTGATCACACTCTCTCACATGTCCCCCAGCTAGTTCTTTGTTAAGTCCAGTCCTTTGCTTAAATATCATGTCCTTTCGAAGCCTGTCTTGACCTCTCTCTGGGAAAGTGAATTCATGGATCCTGTTATCTTAGGAAACTCTCCCTTAGCTTTTCCTTCACAGGGCTAACTCTGTACATGTCTTTTCACTTAATTGATTTTGCCTATTTCCTGACCTAGAATGAAAGGACCATGAATTCTCAGCCTAAGCCTCTTAGTCTACCGCCCCATCGAGGGACTGGCGTGGTGCCCGCGACGTGGCAGACACTTGGCAAATATTTGCAGATACTTAATTTTCCTCAATCACTTACATGAAGGCTGTATTTCCCGGACAAGCCAACACGGTCAGAACACTCTACCAGGAACACTTAGAGTCTGGCCAGCAGTCATGTGACACACTTGGGCTGCTCTTTTCAAAAAAATTTGGGGATGAGTAAATTCAACTAATAATTTCTCAAAGTGACTGAATATAGACTTTAACCAAAGGTACTAAAATTTCCTTCAGATTTTTTTCTTTTGGGGAGACTAATTTTGCTACAGATACTCTAGTCATTCTACTGTTGATTAAAATTGGGTTTTACTGAAATAGACCCATAGACATAGAAAACAAACTGGTTACCAAAGGGGAAAGGGGGGTAGAAATTAGGAGTTTGGAATTAACAAATACTCATTACTATATATAACATAAACAACAAGGACCTACTGTATAGCATAGGGAACTCTACTCAATATTCTGTAGTGATCTATAAGGGAAAAGAATCTGAAAAAGAAATGTGTGTGTGTGTGTATATATATACATATACATATATACATATGTACATATATATATACACATATATATACATATGTACATATATACATATATATATATGGCTTCCTTGGTAGCTCAGTCAGTAAAGAATCTGCCTGCAGTGCAGGAGACCTGGGTTCAATCCCTGGGTTGGGAAGATCCCCTGGAGAAGGAAATGGCTACCCACTCCAGTAGTCTTGCCTGGAAAATCCTATGGACAGAGGATTCTGGCGGGCCACAGTCCATGAACTGAATCACTGCGCTACACTCCTGAAACTAACACAACAATAGTATTTTTACTATATTTCATTAAAAACAAATGAAACAATTTCAAATTCTTGCAATAATAATTTCTGATAAATTAAGTAAAAGTAATTAATGTATATGGGCTTCCCAGGTGGCTCAGTGGTAAAGAATCTGCCTGCCAGTGCAGGAGATGCAAGAGACGTGGGTTTGACCCCTGGGTCGGGAGGATCCCCTGGAGGAGGAAATGGTAACTCACTCCAGTAAGCTTGCCTGAGAAATCCCATGGACAGAGGAGCCTGGTGGGATTCAGTCCATGGGTTCGAAAAGAGTCAGACATGACTGAGGACACAAAGTCAGGCAATCAATGTGTATAACTTACATCCTTCTGGTAACAAGCCTGGTGAGACAAGCATGAGACAATCATTGGTCTGTTCTGCGTCAAATTTCCCCCTTTCCTTCCTCAGTGGTTCTCCTCCCCTTTCCATTTCCCTCTGGTGTTCAGATCTGTTCTGGGGTTCTTCCTCTCTTAACATAAAAATTAGTCTTTCAGCTACATGTAAAAGAATGAAATTAGAGCACTTCCTAACACCATACACAGAAACAAACTCAAAATGGATTAAAGACCTAAATGTAAGACCAGGAACTATAAAACTCTTAGAGGAAAACACGGGCAGAACACTCTTTGACATAAATCACAGCATGATCCTCTATGACTCACCTCTGAGAATAATGGAAATAAAAACAAAAATAAACAAATGGGGCCTGATTAACCCTAAATGCTTTTGCACAGTGGAGGAAACTATAAACAAGGTGAAAAGACAACCCTCAGAATGGGAGAATATAATAGCAAATGAAACGACTGACAAAGGAGTAATCTCGAAATCACAGAAGCAGCTCATTCAGCTCAGTACCAGAAAAATAAACAACCCAATAAAAAAGTGGGCAGTTCTAAATATTTGACCAAAGAAGACGTACAGATGGTTAATAATCATGTGAAAAAGATGCTCAACATTGCTCATTATTAGAGAAATGCAAATCAAAACTACAATAAGATATTGCCTCATTTTGGTCAGAATGGCCATCATCAAAAAAAAATCTACAAACAATAAATGCCAAGGGTGTGGAGAAAAAGGAACCCCCTTGCATTGTTGGTGGGGATGCAAACTGATACAGCCCCCTTTAGGGAACAGTATGGAGATTCCTTAAAAAGCTAGGAATAAAGTTACTGTATGACCAATCATCCCACTACTGGGAGAGGGTGGGAAAAATTGAGAGAGTAGCATTGAAACATATACATTACCATGTGAAAAATTAGATAACCAGTGGAAATACGTTGTATGCCACAAGGAGCTTAGATTCGCTGCTCTTGACAACCTAGAGGGGTGGGTGGGGTGGGGTGGGAGGTGGGAGGTGGGAAGGAGGTTCAAGAGGAAGGGGACATATGTATACCCATGGCTGATTCCTGTTGATGTATGGCAGAAACCAACAATATTTTAAGGCAATTATCCTTCAATTAAAAATAAATTAAAAAAAAAGAGGGAGTCATTAAAAAAGTAGTCTTTGAAACCTTTAGTCACTCCAAAGAATACATAACTTGTTTAAAAATCATTGTCCCTTCTAAGGATATTTAGAACATTAGAATCGAAGTGACATAATGGATTACGTATGCAACCTCCTCATTTGTTGTCCTGATTTGCATTTTCATGCACAAACACGATGATATCACCCCCCATGCAACATCTTCCCCTTCCAGAATCCTCTGCCCTACAGAGAAGGATCCAGGACCTGGCTGAGCTGGGTGTGTGCTTGCATTTATGCTGGGCGCAGACAGCATGCTGGGTGCCCTGCGGCTCCTGGGCTCACTCCAGTATGTTAGTTACCTGTGTACTTGTCTGTTATTCCCCAGGACAGTGGGTGGGTTCTCATCTCACCTCCTGTATCCCCAGCCCAGCCCAGGAAGGCCTGGTACCCTGTAGGATAAAAATCAACACAGCAAGTGAGGGGAGGGCTCAGGGTGTAATTTCAGGGATCAACCAGAAGAAAACTATGATTATCTGGAGACTGAGATGTTGAGACACCCAAATCTTATACCTCCTGGGAAGCTGTGTACTTTGTGCATCTACCTTGTCTGGACAATTCTTTTTGAAGATACATATCACACACTCTTGGAGGGCATTGGCTAGGGCTTGTCCATTAGTCAATCAATAAGTGTATTCTTTATTATCTTCTGTACATCCCATTGAGTAATATATAGAGACTCGGGCTGTCTCTTTCCTCTGACCCCCCAGAGACTGCCCCTGAAATCAGCACTTCATCCACGCCATTTCCTCAGTTGAATGAATTGACCCCGTCTAGCTGGGGATGTCTCTCTGCCTCCCTAGCCCATGTTAGGGTCTGGGAGCAAAGTGATTGTAGTTCACCTCTGCTATTGTGAATGTCTTCCCCACCTCAATTGTGCCTCCAGATACTTTCCCTATTGGATTTAAGTGAGCAAGTCAATAAATTGGAAGGATAAAGCCAAGGACTTTCAAAATATTTTAACCACTCTTCCCTGCTGTCACCTTTGTTCCCATGTTTATTACCACTCTCATTTAAATGTTTATAAAAATATTCACTGTAGTTAGAATTTTAAGAAGAAGTGGACTTCATGTATATTTAAATCTGACATGTTTAACTGGACTTATCTTCACCTGACTTTAAGAGATTAAGAACTTATATAAGGCCAGTATAGCTCAGTATGTGGCATGGCTAGAATTTCAACTCTCTAAAAAGGAAAGAAGACCAAACACCTAGGATGTCAAACCAGTCAATCCTAAAGAAAATCAACCCTGAATATTCATTGGAAGGACTGATGCTGAAGCTCCAATACTTTGGCCACCTGATGTGAAGAGCCAACTCTTTGGAAAAGACCCTGATGCTGGGAAAGATTGAGGGCAGGAGAAGAAGGGGACGACAGAGGATGAGACGGTTGGATGGCATCACTGACTCAATGGATATGAGTTTGAAAAAACTCCTGGAGATAGTGAAGGACATGGAAGCCTGGCATGCTACAGTCTATGGGTTCGCAGAGCTGGACACGACTGAGAGACTGGACAACAACAAGGAAAGAAAAGGAAGATAAAGAAATTAGGGCTGAGATTGTGCATGTGTCTGGTTAGAGAACGATGGGTAATGGAGGGATGAGCTGGTCGAAGGTGCTGCTTTGAAATGTGGAATAGAGAGGGAGCAGCAGTAGGTAGTGTCCTTAGACAGTGATTCCACCTGACTTCTTCCTTTCATCTGTTTCTCTGTCCATCTTTTCTTTCTCTTCTACTTCCTTCCTTCCGTGGATGTGTAGACTCCCATGTGAGAGGACTGAAGCTAAATCCTGGACACAGTGTCTCATGAGACAGAGTTTTGTGCCTGTCTTCAGAGAGATCACAGTTTAATGGGATTAAACAACACTGTTAGGGCAGCTCACTCAGGGCACAGAGGAGGGATAGAAATCTAGCCTAATTTTGAGCAACAAAACAGTTGCCTCTTCTGACTCTGCCAGAGTTCCTGTCTTTGGACTCATTTGTCCTTCAGGTCCATATCACCTGTCATCCCAATCATAATTGTTAGCATTGTAACTATTTATAGTTGTTGTTTAGTCACTAAGTCATGTCTGATTCTTTGCAACCCCGTGGACTGTAGCCTGCCAGCTTCCTGTGTTCATGGGATTTCCCAAGCAAGATTACTGGATCAGGTTGCCATTTCCTTCTCTAGGGGATCTTCCCAACGCTGGAATCGAACACTCATCTCCTACTTTGCTCCAGGTATAGTCTACTGCTTGCCTGGTTCCACAGTAAACACAGTACACACAGACTACACACAGTATGTGTGTAGCTTATTTAATTCTCACAACAGTCTGACAAGACAGTTATTACCAGCCTGAGAAAAGTGATGTTTAGAGATTATGCAAATCATCTGAAGTCGCCGATCAGGAGGCCTTCCTGGTCTGCCCTCTTCCTCTGACATTTTAGATGTGCCTGCCTAGTACCCAAAGAAGGTCACTGTCATTGTGCTTTGCCATCACAAATTTAAACATTCTGAAATGCATGTATATTTCTAGACTGTGTGCTTCTGGGAACCATTCCATTTTTATCCGTGTGTGCCTAATGTCTAACTCAATATTTGGCACAGGATTTAGAACTCATTAAATAAATAATTGCTTACACAAGGCAAAGCCAGGATTTGAACTCAGATTTTTCCTAACTGCAAAGCTCATGCCTTTCCATTGTATGACACTGTGCTACATTCTCTCTCCTCGATGCTCCGTCTCCCCCCTATAAATGAGGGTTCGCCTTTCTCTCCCGATTACCGTCTGTCCCATAAAAGCTAAGTCCCAACTGACAGTTATTTTCCCCTCTCTCTGGGAAGACTGGTGATTAAACCAAAAAGCACAGCCACATCTTTTTCGAAACCAAATAAATGCCTTTTGGAAAAAGCCCTCATTGCCTTCAGATGCAGTTGCAGCACATATGTGAGCATCAAAATAAACTTTTTGTTATAAATATTAACTACATTATGAAAAAATAAAAGATAAATATTAACTACATTATGCACAGAGACGTAAGATTCCATCTGTTCGATGGGGTTTTCACTTGAGTAGAATCTTTTGAAACCAGAGCCACAAATCACTGTTCCTATTGGCCACACGTGGAAATATCTTGCTTCAGCAGAACCCTGTGTCCAATGACACCTGCTATGAACCTGCAATTTGTCTACATAGAACCGCAGAAGGCAGCACAGATAAGCTATAGCGTGGACTTGACTCCTCAGCAGTCAATCTCGAGGTTGCGTTTTCTGGAACACTGCCAGTTCACAGGAGCTTGAAACTCAGGTGAAAACAGCAATTGGACCTGGTGCTGGAATGAAGACACTGCTGTCTCTTCCCATTCTTCGCCAGGTCCTTTTTCTTTGCCAGGGTTTTAAATGCCTGCTTTTGGAGGCAGACTCAAAGAGAGACAGACCTGGAGTCTGGGGACACAGAGGGCTAATATGTTGGCTGTGCATGTGAAAACTGGAACCTTGGCAAGTATGAAGCATCCGAATCCTAAATCTCTATTTCCTTGTCTATGAAATAAGACAGTACTGCAAAGACTAAATAAGGAACACATGTAAAACAGTAGTGCCCTTTGGCTAGACAGTGGTCTGGCAAAGACTCTTCATTCCTCTTGAAAGGAGATGAAGGATCACACACGGAAATACCATGCGTGTGTGCATGCTTAGTCGTGTCTGACTCTCTGCGACGCCACGGACTGTAGCCCACCAGGCTCCTCTGTCCATGGGAGTTCCCAGGCAAGGATACTGGAGTGGCTCGCCATTTCCTTCTCCAGATGAGCTTGGACATTGTAACAAGTTCAAGGTGCATTAAGCAATATCACTCTCTATTTTAAAAGCATTTTACAGCAATTATATCTATTCTTTCTATATCCTTGGTGGCAAGTTTGGCTTTCTAAGCTATACTTTCCCCTTGAGGACACAAAGATAAAAAGATTAGTTCAGAACATCAATGGCAGCAACTATATTGGAATCCAGAACATTTATCATCCATGATAGCTGAACCTTATGGTCCTTACTCAAGCAGAATGACTACAGACAATCTGAATAATGACTACACTAAAAACGTTGTCAAATCAGGCTCATAAATTATGTTGTAATAGAATATTATAAGTTGGCCACACTAAAAGGCAAATATCAATCTTATGGTTTGTATTTAAGAATAAGTTAACAATTTCATTCACCCATTGATGGAAATGATTAAGAACTAGTCCTCCAACTTAGATTTTTTTTTTAAGTGGGAATAGAGTCAAACTCGGACTTCGTGGTGGCTCAGATGGTAAAGCATTGGCCTACAATGCAGGAGCCCTGGGTTCAATCCCTGGGTTGGGAAGACCTCCTGGAGAAGGCAATGGCAACCCACTCCAGTATTCTCACCTGGAAAATCCCATGGATGGAGGAGCCTGGTAGGCTACAGTCGATGGGGTTGCAAAGACTCGGACACGACTGAGGGACTTCACTTTCAGAGTCAAACTCAGAAGTATGTACTGTCTTCCCCAGTGGCTCAGCAGTAAAGAATCCACCTGAAATGCAGGGGATGCAGGAGACATCTGTTCGATCCCTGGTTTGGGAAGATCCTCTGGGGGAGGGCATAGCAACTCATTCCAGTATTTTTGCCTGGGAAATCCCATGGACAGAGGAGCCTGGTGGGCTACAGTCCATAAAGTTGAAAAGAGTTGGATAAGACTGAGCACAGAACACAGAAGTTATGTAAGAGGGAAAAAGAAAATTGTATCAAATATAAGTTTCTGGGTACAAAACAATAAACTTCTAATGATAGATCTTGGGAAATTCCACAAGTCTTCATTTAAATGAGAAAGTGATCAAGTTGCTTTAATATCTGACCAGTTAGCTTTTCTCCCAAATGGCCAAAGTTATGCTGAATTTAACGAGTTTAGTATTTCATGTTTTGTTTTCACAACTGCTTTATCTAAAAAAATCCCACATTAGAAAAATAACAACAGACCAGTTATCCAGACAGGCTCAGCAGCTGGAAATTTTGTTGAAATGCAATTGACTCCCCATTCTTCTGTCAACAGATGTAAAGCAGGAAGACAGTGTACAACATTGTACAAAAATCATTGGCTAAAGATTACCAAGAGCCTCAAAGAACCCAAATAATAAAACTCCTCCTGTAACATAATGATCTTTCCACCATGCTTTTGTCCCATCCTTTCTCAGTCCCACAGAAAGGAATAAAAAAGGTAGTGTCCACCACTGTAGGTGCCCCAGTTATAATTTTTGCAATGAAAGATCATGAACTGTGTCATAATATAGAGGCCTTTAATTATAGTCATTTAACACATTGTAACTCACCAGTGATTTTTGCATTCAGTGTGTTTCAAACAGCTGAGCTTTAAGTATGTGGAGATTTGTTCACCACTTATTTATTATCCATGGGCCTCTGCAGCTGCGCGGCCTCCTAAGTACGGCTTTCCTACCAAGTTTAATGACTCCTTGGAAGCAAGATGGAACCAAGGAAACAGCAGTGAAGGAAAACACCCAACTGGAGGGGGAGTTAACCCAGGTGTGAAAGTGGGTGGGACCGTGAATACAGGTGAAAGAAAGCAGGCAGCAAGCCTCATGGAAGGTGGGCTGAAAGTCCTGTGAGCTTTTGTCTCTTATCTTGGGCTCCTGGAGTCTGTGCAGGTTGGGGAACTCAGAGGGTACTTTCTACAGATAAACCCCGCCCACCTCCAGCACGGGTGTGAGTTGCATGGTGAGACAACCCTCTTGCCTCCTGACTTGACCGTCCCTGTGTTGAGGCCATCCTCTAGCAGTGTTGTAGCCACGCGTTCCAGGAAACAAACTCACTCAGAAGGACAATGCAGAAAGCGGAGTGCAGTTTATTACACCGGGGGGCCCAAGGCAGAGTCTCCTCTTAGCCAAGGACCCTGACCAGTTTTCGTGAAAACCTTATATACCCTAGTGTGTAAGGTTCCCTGAAACTAGTCTGAACAAAGGAAAAAGAAAGATACAATCAAAGCTAACCCATGATTCATATGCCTTAAGCTTAGTTAACGGTGGACAATTGTCAATAGGCCTGTGGTCATACCCCAATAAGCATAATAGAATGTATGGGACTATTCGGTTACACAGATAATTAGGGTATTCTTTTAGGTGATGGAGAGCCCTGGGCCTGGTTTTCCAGTTGGTCTGTCGTTTCCATAGATACTGGGCATATAACTCAAAGTCCACAGTCCAGGCCAAGATGGAGTCCTGCTTTCAAGATAGAGCCTGTTCCGTTTCCTGCTTCAGCAGCAGTAGGACGGGGAAGGCCATTATCCCCCAGAGGGGAACAGTGTTACCCAAGAGGGACATAAGCTCTCCCTGAATTTCCCTCTTTTTCTTTTCTTTTTAAAAAATATTTATTTATTTGGCTGTGCCAAGTCTCAGCTCTGGCATGCGATCTCTCAGTTGCAGCATGTGTGATCTAATTCTCTGATCAGGAATTGAACCTGGGCTCCATGCAATGGGAGTTGGCATCTTAGCCACTGGACCACCAGGGAAGTCCTCCCTCTGTTTTTTTCTGAAATACATTTCCCTCCTTGTCACAAAAATGAAGAAAGTTCTCTCGGCAATTTAAAAATAGTTAAGCAAAAAAAGAGGAGAAGGAGAAAAGGAGAGAAGGAAGGAGAGGAGAAAAAGAGAAAAGGTACGAGAAATTACATTCATGCCACACCTCAGACAAAAGCACTGTTAGCCCCTCAGCCCTTATTCTTGGTGAGAACAGCCTTCTACACAGACTATGCACATCTATTATCATTCCCTTATGACACAGCCCTGTGGGGGGTTTCACTACCTAGGAGGCTATGCCTGCTTATATCTTCCTGATATGTATTACAAAATTGTCCTCTAGAAATCTAGTTATTTTATACTTGTATCAGAAGGACAGGAGTGACCATTTCCTGACACATTTGCTTACAGAGAATGTTATATTTAACTTGCTAATTTGAGAGCTGGAAGCCAATTCCTAGTCGTTTGACTTCAAGTTACTTTAACATGCCCTTAAATTTCCGCCTCCCCTTTTCCAACCCCTTGGGGGTTGGTCCTGGGGAGATTCTCTGAATTTCCACCCCCCTTTCTCTCAGGCTGACACTTTCAGAGAGGATGTTCCTGCAGAATGAAGCGGAAACCAGAGGAAACTGTTACAGAAAATTAAAAGAACATAACAAATTTAAAGTCTGAAGACGAAGCTATTCTGTCATTGCTTATCTCTAGGTGGAGAGAAATAAGAGCTTGGGAAGGCCAGGAGAAAGCTCTCAGAGCTTGTGTTCAGACAAAGTATGTGTAGTTTCTGCTTTCAGTTCCTTGGTGAAAGCAAGTAACATGATATCCACGGGGCAGAGATGTTTAATTCTCTCAGAGGGAGACATCCATGGGAAGGGGTGTATGGGGAGGGGAATCGGTACTTTGAAATATATTATCCACTACATAGTATACAGGCGTCTAGTACTTTTGTTCTTGCATATTTTGTTAAGACCTGGTCAATTCACAGAAAATGTGATGACCCTAATATTACTCTTGGGGAAACCAGGACTCAGAGAATGAAGCAGCACTCACATTGCCTGGGAGAGTCCTAACCAGTCTGCAATTATGTTAATTACGTTGTTCCTTCTTGGGTTTTTTTTTTTTTTTTCTCTTCTCTCCCAAGCCCAGCCTTTTGATTCACCTTCTGATGCTTTATGATATCCTCTGATAACAAGCTCTCAGTATTAAACTCAGGCCTTTCTATGGAATGTGTGCTCAGTTGCGTAGTAGTATCTTTTGTGGTCCCAGGGACTGTAGCCTGCCAGGCTCCTCTGTCCATGGAATTTTCCAGGCAAGAATACTGGAGTGGATTGCCATCTCCTTCTCCAGGAGATCTTCCTGGACCAGGGATTGAACTCATGTTTCTTGCATCTCCTGCACTGGCAGAAGGATTCTTTATTACTGAGCTACTCGGGAAGCCCCTTTTCAAAGAAAGGGGTGCAAATAGAAAGGAAACCCAGCCTTGTGTGTCTAGTTGAGAAGGCCTTGTATTTAACAGCTTCTAGACAGCATATTAAGAAGCAGAGACATTACTGTGCCAACAAAGGTACATCTAGTCAAAGCTATGGTTTTTATAGTAGTCATGTATGGATGTGAGAGTTGGATCATAAAGAGAGCTGAGAACTGAAGAATTGATGCTTTTGAACTGTGGTGTTAGAGAAGACTCTTGAGAGTCCCTTGGACTGCAAGGAGATCCAGCCAGTCCATCTGGAAGGAAATCAGTCCTGAATATTCATTGGGAAGCACTGATGCTGAAGCTGAAGCTCCAATACTTTGGTCACCTGATGCAAAGAACTGGCTTATTGGAAAAGACCCTGATGCTGGGAAAGATTGAAGGCAGGAGGAGAAGGGGATGAAAGAGAATGAGATGGTTGGATGGCATCACCAACTCGATGGACATGAGTTTGAGCAAGTTTCAGGAGTTGGTGATGGACAGGGAAGCCTGGTGTGCTATAGTCCATGGAGTCGCAAAGAGTCGGACATGACTGAGCAACTGAACTGAACAGACCATTAATATCTCATTTTTTAGAAGAAAATTGAAGTGTTCAGCTGGGAGGTCTTTCTGTTCCTCTTTTGACTCGGCCTCCATCTGGTACTGAGGGAACGAGACTTTAACATGGAATTACATTCGGGCCTCCTGAGTCAACCTCATCCTCTCCTCATCTTAGAGAGAAATGGACCAAAATCCAGAATTAAGAAGCATGTGAGAACCAGACATTACACACCATTCAATGAATATCTGCTTTGTTAAAAAGGGTGTATGTCTGTGTGTGTTTGCTAAGTCATGTCTGACTCTTTGTGACCCTATGGGCTGTGGCCCATCATGCTCCTCTGCCCAAGAGGATTCTCCAGGCAAGAATATTGAAGTGGGTTTCCATGCCCTCCTCCCGGGGATCTTCCCGACCCAGGGATGGAACCCATGTCTCTTTTATCTCCTGCATTGGCAGGTGTGTTCTCTACCATTAGCAACACCTGGGAAGCCCCATCAAAAAAGGTACCTCAAGTTTTTTTTGGCATAATCCTAACGTCTCTTTGAGAATGGGATGATAATCAAGGTAAAAAAAAATAGGGTGTGACTTGAAATGGAATAGAATATGCCTGAGACAAAGTTTGGAGATGCTAAACAGCCCTTTTTGAAATGCCCGTGGGCAGCAAATGTGCAAAATAAGAGATTTTTTTTTTCTTTTGGCAAGTGAGGCTTTGATCCTGTAACCTTCATCCATATTTAACAGCAGTTGATTTCAATTGATTCCCCAAAACTTCAACCTCATTTAACTTACCTCTATTTACCAAAAACAAACTCCCCATTCAAGCTAGAAGAACGTGAGCGAAAAATAGGCTGAAAAGGCAGGAATCATGTAATAATGATCCAGGAAGCAGTGAAAGCCTTGCAGCTATGATCACCAAGGGAAATCTCGAAATAATGGAATGACTATCCATCTTTTTGGGTATGCCTGCATTACACCACGTACTGCTTATAAAACACTGAACACTTTCTGAAGCTCCAGAGAAAGATGGTCAAACGTGTCTTTACTTTATTAAATTTTCTGTTTTCAGTTTTATCTCTGCGTGATGTTTACCATCAGAGAAAAGTAACATCATTTTCAAGGAACACCCAGGGGAGGGTGGTTGTTTCTCTTGGAGACCAGGAATGCTCACCAGTCAAGTGTGGTGTCAGACATGGAAATAAACAAGGGATCAAAGGGAATATTCATCCAATTTTAAATGTTTTGCAGAAGACTATTCCCTTGCTGAATTGCTTGGTGTGAATGAGGTAAGCAGCAAATAAATAAGAAAAAAAATGTACTGAGGAGCAAGAGTTAAAGAAATTGCACAAAAAGCAGGTACAGATAGATGCTATGATGACGTATATGCTGGCTTCAAGTAGTCAGCTTAATTCTAATGTCCTCGTCGACTTTTTAGAGTTCAAGTGGCAATTTTGTGTTTGCACAGCACCCTGGAGACTCAGACTTCTTGTGAGCTTGTCATGCTCTTGTGGTAGAAACTTTCTCATGAATGTTGAAACTTAGGGGTGAAACTGCTTTTAAGACGTTAAATTAGATTTTTACTACTTCTTAATGTTCATTTCCTCATTAAATTTTTTAATAGATTTTTAAAATATTCATTTCCTCATTAAATATTTTTGGGGGGATGTGGACCATTTTTTAAGTCATTGAATTTGTTACCATATTGCTTCTGTCTTATGTTTTTTAGGCCACAAGGCATGTGGGATCTTAGCTGCCCACCCAGGGGCTGAACCCGCATCTCTTGTTCTGGAAGACAAAGTCTTAAGTCACTGCACCGCCAGGGAAGTCCCTACTACTTTGTTTGCATAAAAGCAGAAATATTGTAGCTTCTTGTGGTAACTACTGTAGGATACAAATCTTTCTCCCAAATGCTCTTTTTTATCTAAAACTGCCAACCTAGCTATCATGTTTAATCTTCACCTATGCTGTTCTTGTTTCCACTTCAGCTTCACAGTCAGAGAAGCTTAGCATTGCCCTCTTCTACAACCACACACACAGACACACACACTCACTACCATTGAGTCTAGGAAGGTCACAGTAACATTATTCCATTTTCTTTGTACCCCTGTGTAGCTCATGTTCCATCATGTATCTTAGAAGTCTGGGTATGTGATATGTCTCTCTCTCACCAAGAAGGCACTATGCTGTAGTGATTTATAGCAAGGCTGGCAAGTGTTTTCTGTGAAGGGCCAGGCAATAAGTGTTTTAAACATTGCAGGCCATGTAGATGACTTCTCAGCTCAGCCACTGTAATGCAAAAGCAGTCAGAGATGGCGTGTAATCTAATGTGCGTGTCTCTGTTCCAATAAAACTTTATTTACGCAAAAGCAGGGAACTGACAAGAGTGGCCTATGGGTTTGCTGACACTTGGCTCAGTGTGTGGACTTTGGAATCACACTTTCTCACTTTCTGGCTCTGTGTCTTTGGGCAAGTCACGAACTCCTCAGTTTTCTCATCTTCACGAGAACAAAGATCACACTGACTTGATAGGGTTGTTTGGGAGGCTAAAGTAGCTGATACGCATAAAGACTGACGCTTGCCTGTGATCTCAGATGGTCTCTGCCTATTAGGAACTCCTGATGCTGATGACAGTTACTAGCTGGTTCCACCTGTGATAGGCTCAGTGTGCATTCATGTATCATCCACTCACACCAAATACACTGACCCTCTGATGCTCTCTAGGCAAGTTGTTAAACATTGAAATAAAATAATTGAAATTCTCTATCAGTATTAAATATCCACTATGTGCCAGACATCAGATGCAATGTTTTTTATGTGATGATCTCATTTCACACTAACCATCCTGGGGCAGGGGAACAGAGGAGGAAATGAGATTCAAATCATGTCAGTAACTCAGCTCAGGTGATAGGTAGGGGATGGAGAAGAGGTCCGAGTCTAGATGCCCGGTGCTCACTGGCCACACTGGGCTGCCTGCTCCGTGTATCAGGAATGGTCTCTTCCCTTAGGAAGCTCTGCCCAGCGCTGCCTGACCCACACTTATCTCCTTGCTTTCTCCTCCTCTCAAGAAGATTCGATTGAGAGAAGAAAATTATTCTCTCGGGACCAGAGAATTAAAAACAAAAGCCCATGAGCAGCCCAGTCATTAAAGTATTAAGTTTCACATCGATTCCAACCTGGGGCTAATAGAGCTTTTCGGGATGTACCCGCCAACCCTCAGCACCACCTCCTCTCTGTCCCAAGGCCTTGTCATACCCAGTGGATATGTCAGCCAGTGATTACCAGTTTCCATTTGGAAAACAGTACATCTGAGATTTTAAAATTCCTTGACACTTGGGGATGAGTTAGCAAATTTTGACTTTTAAGGCCAGCCATGGGGGACTCTCAGAATCACGTTTTCCACTTTCAGGAATAGACCTGTGTACTGTGAGGATTGATTTGTCATTGCCTGGTTTTACCTTTCTGCCTGGAAAATAAAGATAATCATGTCCCTTTCTTGATTTCAGCCAAGTCAGAAAGCAGTAAGCGGCAGGGCCATTTTGTGGGAAAAACCACCAGACTCAGGGGACTCTATGTTTTAGATGTGCCAGCTCGAGCCAATTTACAGAGGACACTGTCGTCTCTCAGCGACCCCACTGTCGCTTTCATAAAGCCACAGTCACACAGGGGTGTGCATGAGGACACATGAGGAATGAACAATGCAATGGCTGTGGGATAAAGTATAGTATCGGTACTTTCAGAAAGTGGACTTTGGGTGAGATTTGTCATAAAATTGTGCAGATGTGCAGAAGTCTGTTTGCTTCTCTTACGTAAGTAAGGACTATATTGCTCTACAGTTGGGTGCGTTAGTTAAAAAGAAAGAAAAAGAAATAGGGAATAGGTATGAAATAGAGCCCCAGCCACTCTCACCATCGGTCTTACAGAATTAACCACTTCCTTGGGCACCTAACTGAACAAAACAGAGATAACAAAAAAAGTGGCCTTTTCTGTAGAAGTCAGGTGACATCAGTCTGTTAGAAGCTGTTTCAAACAGAAAGCTTGTTTCTTCATCTTGGAGTTCTGTAAGCACCCCCTCTCTCAGATTGGGTCTAAGAAAAGATTAGGGTGCTGCCAAACTGTCTAACCTAGATTCAGGGATTCATGACATGAAGTGCAGGAGACAGGTTTGCTCACACTCACACCCAAAGGGAGAAGCACGGGACACAGGTCAGGAGAGAAAATTTGGTGGCAGGTGGTCACATACCAGTGTCTAGATCTGCTTTTCTAAATAAATACATTTTCTGTTCACTCAGAAAAATTGATTTAAATAGGTAGCTTTTTTTTTTAATCATGCTTTATGTTTTAAAACATTGACCAGGAAGCCAAGGAGGAGCAGGAAAATTATCTCCAATCACGATTCAGAAGCACAACCTCATGCCTAAAGGCCAGATGTGGGATCTCCAGAGGCCAGTGCTGACCCCAGGATGGCAGGTGTGGTGGGAACAGAGTGCGAATTCTGTTTGATGTTGGAATTTGGGATGCTGACGGTAACTCCCTGCAGGCAGCTGAAACTGGTCCCTGGGAGCCTGGCACAGACCTGGCTATATGGAAGTGAAATAAAGCTGATCTCTGTTTGGAGTTCTGGCTCCATCCCTCTGGTCTCAAGGGCCTCCCCTGTGAAATAAGGTGATGGCCTCAGAAGAGCACTTTTAAACCCTGTTCTCAGAGTACCAGGCAGTGCTTCTTGTTTTATGAATAGGAGACTCTGCTGAGGGTTTTAGTAAAATGAAGATTCCCAGGCTCTCTTCTGGGACTCTGATCTGGTGGGTTGCAAGTGGGGAGGGGTGGGGTATTTGCAGAGGGCGGAAGTCTGGGACTCCAGTAAGGAACCTAGGACCTACTTTGACAAGCGTGGCTTTGAGACAGGCTGGGACCTGGGACCTTTTGCTGCGGTGCTTGCACCTGGTCAAATGTTTCCTCCTCTAGCAATAGAATACAAAGAAACTAGAAGGGATGAAGGGCTTCCCTGATGGCTCAGCAGTAAAGAATCTGCCTGCAATGCAGGAGACGAGGGTTCAATCCCTGGGTCGGGAAGATCCCCTGGAGAAGGAAATGGCTACCACTTCAGTATTCTTGCCTGGGAAATGCTATGGATGGGTTGCAATCCATAGAATTGCAAAGAGTCAGACATGACTAAAGGGATTGAGCATACACACACAGCACACAAGGGACTGAAAATAACTATTAATATGTGCATGTGCAGTTGGAGACAGATCACAGACAAAGATATACAAAAAGACCAAAAAACCCACTTCTGAAGAGCTGGGAACAAAAGCAGGGTACTGCTCCTCCCCCTGGACAAGACACCACAAAGAGGAAGGGAGACCACCTAAGCCACCCCTTCGGCCAGCTCCCTCGACACACCCATACTCTCACTCCATATAAGGAACCGGCTCACTCTGCCTTGGGGAGCAAGCAAGGGAACCAGTTACTGTTCTTGATCCCTCTGCTGCAGCAGGGACCCCAGCAAAGCCTGGCTGGAATTTCTTGTCTGGCCTCTGATCAGTTTCTATTGGTTGGGGAAGACCAAGAACTCTGGTTTGAACCAGGTTTCCATTGTTCCTTCCCAAAGTTTACTTCATTTGCCTTGTATTTTCAACTTTTCTCTCTCTCCTGTTCCACCTTGCTTCCAAATAATCTCAAGTCATCTTCTCCATCTCGAGAGAATTACGGGGAGGAAACTCAGGAGCAGGGCCCCTGTATGTTTGTCTTTATAGGACATTGACTCCGAATGCATAGGAGGCAATACGTATTTGCTGGGTTGAAGCCTTCACATTTCCACATATATTATCAATGTACCTGAAATTTATATCCTAATTAAAGACTCACCTTTGGCTAAGAATCTATTATCGGGGGAAGGCTTATGTCAAATTCGTTAATGAGGGTCATTCTGCTGTCAATTTTATTTGCTCATCTGAACTGAGGTTACCTTAGTTTTATGCCATCATTACTATTTGTCAATGAATAATAAGTAGCTTGAATTTCACAGCTATGTGAGATTGCATTTTCTCTAATAATTGTTACAATTGATATTTACACAAGTTTTTTATTCCTACAACAGTCCTGTACTAATTAACATTTTTTTTTTCATACTAATGGTTGTCATGAAGTCAAAGTTCCCAGGGTAACTCCTGGTAAGAATCATTTGCACTTGTATTTCCAATGTGCACTTGAACTTGGGAGCACTCAGGACAGGAAGCTCAGATCCCCTAGGACAGCGGAGGTATTTGTCAGGGGGGGAGAAAGCTACTCGAAGAGGTGAGTTTTGAATTGCAACTTAAAGTGGGGGAGACACCCAGAGTCACTGGCCTGACCCCCAGGAGGAGAAGCTCGGAGCCCTCCTGGAGAAATGGCACCATCACTCAGATGATGGCTGTTCTCATTGAATCCGTGACAGTGACTTTTCACAAACCTCTGATTGCTGGGCTGCTTCCACATGTCTGCTTCTGAGCGCCTTACAGACCTGTTCACAGCCTATTCCCTCATTTTGCAGAAAAGCTCCCCCACTTCTGCTCCCAGCCCTTCCGGGGTCTTTCTGATGTGTCTGTGACTCTGTGTGACAACCTGGTTACCAGATGTCCATCCAGGGCTGGATCCTCCCTCTGCCTGGGACTGACACCTGGGCCAGGGGTTGGGAGGGGGGTGGGGAAGGGCTCCTGGCTCAGGACACAGTTTCCCTCATCCCACCCTCTGCTGAGCTTGGGTCTGTGGAGGCTCCTATGGCCAATGACCACATCTCACTCTTCTTGTCATTTCAAGTCATCAGATTGTTGTTGTTTAGTTGCTAGGTCATGTCCGACTCTTTACAATCCCATGGACTATAGCCTGCCAGACTCCTCTGTCCATGGGGTTTCTCAGGCAAGAATACTGGAGTGAGTAGTCATTCCCTTCTCCAGGGGACCTTTCCACCCAGGGATTGAAGCCAGGTCTCCAGATTTTTTTTTTTTTTTTTTACCATCTGAGCCACATTCTTTTTTAGAGATTAGTTAAGAAGAGGGAGTTGGAATCTGAAATCTCCCTGAGGTTCTCACTTCCCTGTGGCTGGGAGCAAGATTAGGTCAAGTTGAGGCTGGAGCTCAAGGGTGGGAGCCTGGCCCCCTGGGGACCCCCATATGGGAGGTTGCACCATGGTGTAGTGGGCGCTGGGTCCTGCCTGTGTCTGATCTCACTAGACAAACCCCTTAACTGTCTCCAGGACTCATTTATTCATCTATAAAACCAGGTAGATGAAAATATCTTTCTCTCTGTTCTCTCCTCAGTCTTAAGAGGAATCACTGAGACAGTATCCGTGGACTTATTTTGCAAACAGAAATCAATTACACTAGGGCGAGGGTGAGGAATCCTCTTTGATCTGTCCTTTGATCTTGAACTCCAGCCCTGCACCTGCTCTGTGCATCAATCTGGGCGGTGGGTGGGGCCAGGCTCAGGGGTGGGGCTGGGTGCTGGGTGCTGGCTGCCCACCCCCCACTACCCCCACCCTGGAACCTGCTCAAGGCCACGAGTTTCTCAGGAGCACTCTGCCAGGTGCAGGGGCGCGGTGGCCCCGCCGTGGCCTGGCCTCTCGCCGCATTGAATCTATTCCAGCCATTCAATAGGGATAATGAGCAGTAAGAAATCCATCGGCCCCGCATGGACCCCGTAATCCTGACCCCATTTAGCAAATCTGATGATACTGAGCATATCAGACTCTTGGCTTTCTTTCCAGCAAACAGTCAAACATGATTAAACTCTCTCATTTCCATATTAATAGCACACCCGCCTGAAGAATACAGGAATGCACATTTCCAGAAAAACTCAGTTTTGGTTTAAAATTTTCCAGTGTTGCGATGAACAGCCAGCAACACACTGACCTGCAGAAATATCTCCTCCAGTCAAGGGCTCAGGGTTTCCCAGGTGGTGCTAGTGGTAACCTGCCTGCCAATGAAGGAGACACAGAAGACATGGATTCGATCCCTGGGTTGGGACCATCCCTTGTAGAAGGGAATGGCTACCCACTCCAGGATTCTTGCCTGCAGAATTCCATGGACAGAGGAGTCTGGTGGGTTACAGTCCATGGGGTTACAGAGTCAGACATGACCAAATGACTAACACAGTTACTTTCTAAGTCCCGGGTTCCCTAATCACTTCTTTCAGGCCAACAGCCAGTCTCACGGCCTTCCTCATGGAGATATGGCTGAACGAAAGAGCCTCTTGATGAAAGTGAAAGTGGAGAGTGAAAAAGTTGGCTTAAAACTCCACATTCCGAAAACTAAGATCATGGCATCCAGTCCCATCACTTCATGGTAAATAGATGGGGAAACATGGAAACAGTGAGACTATTTTGGGGGGCTCAAAAATCACTGCAGATGGTGACCTCAGCCATGAAATTAAAAGACACTTGCTCCTTGGAAGGAAAACTATGACCAACCTAGACAGCATATTAAAAAGCAGAGACATTACTTTGCCAACAAAGATCCATCTAGTCAAAGCTATGGTTTTTCCAGTAGTCATGTATGGGTGTGAGAGTTGGGCTATAAAGCAAACTGAGCACCGAAGAATTGATGCTTTAGAACTGTGGTGTTGGAGAAGCCTCTTGAGAGTCCCTGGGACTGCAAGGAGATCCAACCAGTCCATCCTAAAGGAAATCAGTCCTGAGTATTCATTGGGAAGCACTGATGCTAAAGCTGAAGCTCCAATACTTTGGCCACCTGATGTGAAGAACTGACTCACTGGAAAAGACCCTGATGCTGGGAAAGATTGAAGGCAGGAGGAGAAGGGGACAACAGATGATGAGATGATTGGATGGCATCACCAACTCAATGGACATGAGTTTGAGTAAGTTCCGGGAATTGGTGATGGACAGGGAAGCCTGGCGTGCTGCAGTCCATGGGGTCGCAAGGACTGAACTGAAAGCCCCATCCTCACCTCTTAGTATACTTCCCAGAGTGGGCATAGCAGTGGCCTCTGGAGGCAGGCAGGGCAGGGTCCGTGCCTTGGCTCTCTGGTGGACAAGCCATCTCATTTCAGGCAAGAAGCTTACCAAACACTATTTCCCCACCCACTGGAAGGGGAATCATAATATTATTTGCATTGATCTGCTTCATAAGGTTATCATGCAGAATTGTAAATAAATGATGTGTAAAGCACTTAGCTCGGTGCCTAGAATACAGTCAGTTCCCAATAAAAGTTGGCTACTGTTATTTTGTTTTTGTTGTCTTAAATAATGTATCACCACCATTCACTGTTCCTCTCAGCAGCCTCTCAACAGCAGTGAAGACAGAGCAGTTTCTAGCCATCAAGCTTCCCTCTTGGTCCCTCCTGCAGCCAGGGGACAAGGACAAGGGAAGTGAGGCAGACTCCTTCTGATGCTGCTCTCATGCTGTATTTCGGGGACGAGGAGATGCACTTTTTAGCCCTAAGTCCCCAATGACTCAGCGGTAAAGAATCTGCTTGCAATTCAGAAGACACAGGAGACACAAGTTCAATCCCTGGGTTGGAAAGATGCCCTGGAGGAGGAAATGGCAACCACTCCAGTGTTCTTGCCTGGAAAATCCCATGGACAGAGGAACCTGGCGGGCTACAGTCCATGCGGTCACAGAGATGGATATGACTGAACACACGCACACGCACACGCATGTACTGTCCTTTACCACATGGGCGAGTACTCAGCTTCTTAAACCTCTAAAATGCAGGGATTCCTCGGAAACCTGGCTTCAGGTTTCTTGTATTCCTGGGGATGGATTCAGTGAAAGATAGTCACAGAGCTTAGTTCTACTTCTGAACCCTGCCATCCGCAGTCCAGCTTTTCTGCTCAGATAATCCACGACTCTTGCTCTGTGAATCATTTGGGGCAGTGGTCCCCAACCTTTTTGACACCAGGGACTGGTTTCATGGAAGACAACTTTTCCATGGGCTAGGGGCGAGGGGATGGTTTCTGGATGATCCAAGTGCATTACCTTTCTTGTCCACTCCACTTCTCTTATTATTACATCCGCTCCACCTCAGATCATCAAGCACTAGATCCCAAAGGTTGAGGATCCCTGATTTGGGAATTTTCTTACAGAACACAAAGCCACGAGAAATGTCCCTCTTTGGTTTGGGATTGGGAGTAAAAAGGATGAAGGGAGGGAGGATTAAGAGGATCCCTCTCTCCTCTCTGCTGTTGTGCTGACTTTGTCCACATGAATTTCTAGATCTGTGATCCAGGGCATGCCTGCCTGAGCCCACCCCAGTGAGGCCATAGGGATCCTCCCAGTCGTGACCACAGAGCGAGTCCCACTGTTGTTGTTGAGTTGCTAAGTCAAGTCTAACTCTTTTTGACCCCATGAACTGCAGCATGCCAGGCTCCCCTGACCTCCACTATCTCCTAGAGTTCACTCAAATTCATGTCCACTGACGATAACTAGCCATCTCATCCTCTGCTGCCCTCTTCTCCTCTTGCCTTCAAATCTTTCCCAATATCAAGCTCTTTTCTAGTGAGTTGGCTCTTTGCATAAAGTGGCCAAAGTACTGGAGCTTCAGCATCAGTCCTTCCAAAGAATATTCTGGGTTGATTTCCTTTAGGATGGACTGGTTTGATCTTCTTGCAGTCCAGGGGACTCTTACGGAGCACCATAATTTGAAAGCATGAAATCTTCAGCCCTCAGCCTTCATTATGATCCAACTCTCATATCCGTACGTGACTACTGGAAGAACAATAGCTTTGACTATACTGACCTTTGTTGGCAAAGTGATGTCTCTGCTTTTTAATACGCTGTCTAGGTTTGTCATAGCTTTGACTAGTCCTGTATTGCTTTCCAGTTTCAACCCTGCCACAGGCTCATGGCTCCCTGTGACTCTGAATGTTTGCCTGGGAAACACCAAAAAGAGTGAACTGAGTTTATAAAGCTGTGTGTTTAAGAATAAATTTCAAGATGCTATTTTTCCAGCAGCCTATGAATCACTTCAACTCATTTGCAAACTCAACTGTCTGCCAGAGGAAATTCATTTTTGATGACCGTGGAGAGAATGAAAGGCGTCATATATGGGGCTTTCCCCTCCTATGGTTATGAGCTGTCCTGCCTGGAGGGGTAAGAATGGGCAGCCATATAACTTAAAGGTGCCAACTCCCATGAAATAAAAATGTATCTTGAGCATAAGACAGTGGACACAGCCTCTGGTTTTCAGAACTCTAAGGCATTTTATCAGACAACCTTATTCTGATCTTTCACCAGCAGTAGGAAGATGAATATTATAATTTTAAAAAAAGATTTGATAGAGTTGCCCTGTGCCTTGATTGACCAAAGAACCATTTGTCTCACCACCTGGTAATAAAAAGAATGTCTGGAAGATATTTCCTCTGGATCAATGCCAAGTGAGGGAGTAGACGCTGATATGGAAGGTAGTTGGTGAGTCCTTGACAGGTGGAGAGATTCATGTCAACAGCAAATGAGATTTGGGTCTCAGATGCACTGTTTTTATTTTATGGGAGTTTGCTGCCTTTTTGTGTCTCTGGGATTGTTTGCTGAATTGTGCCTCCTCAGCTCTCTCTGCTCAGTCTGCTGTGTTTTTTTTTTATACCCTGATTTGGAACAGGGAAGCTGGGTCCAGCTAATGATGATGAAAGATATGTGGAAAAGGCAATCAGGCACGAAGCCAGGATTTAGGTAGTCCATTCTCGTGGATCAGCCCTGTGCAGCGACTTCCTCACCTCTTAGGGGAGCCTCCCAGACTGTGCCTGGGAATCATCTCGTGAAGGGCAGCACGTCACGTCAGGGAACTGCGGACAGCTGCAAGATGAACTGCAGCAGGACTGAGATACTGCCAGAACGCTCCTGTTCATTTGCTGCAATGATTGGACAAATGGTGCCGCCTTCCTTTTTCTAGCATGTTTTCTTTTAGCAATTCCAGATAGGGCTGTGTTTCTAAAAATTAATCCTGTTTGGGCCACCAGAGATCAAGCCTATCAAACTCACTTTAGCGAGTGATCAGTGTATAAAGCCTACTTGAGACGAGAGTGTTGGAACTGTGCTGAGAGGTGGGATTTAAACATGGGCCCAGAAGGGCTTCCCAGATGGCATTGCTGGTAAAGAATCCACCTGCCAATGCAGGAGATGCAAGAGATCCGGGTTCAATCTCTGGGTTGGGAAGATCCCCTGGAGGAAGAAATGGCAACCCCCTCCAGTTTTTTTGCCTGGAGAATCCCATGGATAGAGAAGCCTGGCGGGCTACAGTCCATGGAGTTACAAAGAGTTGGAAACAACTGTGCAAATGAGTCAGAAGGGAAGCAAGGTATTAAGTGTGAGCTCAAAAACAGGTCCCAGTCTATGCTAAATAGAAGGCAGTTGCTTCCAGCTTCCCTCCTGGCCCCAAAAAACATCTTGGCTGAGGATGATCGAGTTCCAAACAGACGAGAGGGTAGAAAGCAATTCCAGTTGGAGTTTGAATTAACGCCAGCCTGCATGCCTCACTGTTCTGCAGTGTGAACCACGTTTAAGTGTGAACAATGAGAAGGCAGATCCTATGTTTGGTGCCCAAGGATCAGTTACAAATTATCTTATTGGATTTTAGATTTTTTTTTTTACTCCCTGGGCCATCAGCCTTCCTGCATTGCAGACCCAGAGCAGAGAGCACTTTGGGAGGGGGAGGGGAGGCCCTGGATCTTCCCGGGGAGGCAGAAGCGTCCTGCAAGCTTGGCGGTTGGAGGCTGATGTCCATCCGTGGCTTGACATCATTGAAAGCTCTGTCCTTGGCAGCAGTACGAGGGTGCAGCGGGACACTAGGCGTGTGTGCCTGTGTGCACTGCCTGATGTAGTGTGTGTGTGTAGACACCTATGACACAGGGCTTGGCACACACAAAATGCTGGTGGTCTCCGATGCTGTTCTGGAGGATGGGCACTGTCTTTCTCTCATCTTTGAACATCCCAGTGGCTAACACAGTGCTTTCCCTGAATGAGTCACAGAGATGAAACCAACATGTAAGAAAGAAGCCAAGGGACTTCCCTGGTGGTCCGGTGGTTAGATTTTACCCTCCACTGCAGGGGGTGCAGGTTCAATCCCTGGTTGGGGAGCTAAGGTCCCACATGCCTGGTAACAAAAAAGTCAAAACATGAAACTGAAGTAATACTGTAACAAACTCAGTAAAGACTGAAAATGGTCCACATTAAAAAAAAAAAAATTCTTAAAAAAAAAAGGAGAGAAGGATGCTCAAAGTTATAGCCCTGAGTTCACTTTTTGGCAAAATACAACCCCTGTGCCACCCTCAAATCCGTACATGACTACTTGAAAAACCATAGCTTTGACTAGATGGACCTTTGCTGGCAAAGTGATATCTCTGCTTTTTAATACGCTGTCTAGGTTTGTCACAGCTTTTCTTCCAAAGAGCAAGAGTCTTTTAATTTCAATTATTTAACTCAGTTATTAACAATGGCTCTTCCCACATGTCAATATGCAACCCCAGAAAAAAACAAACAAACATCCCAGTCTTAGCTCTCTCTCCCCTAGTCCAGGGGAAAGTCTTTGGGATTCAAGAAGAAGATGTTCAAGAAAGAGGCCCCTGATGCAGCTGGTGCTAGAGACCTGGGTCAAGCTGAGTCATGAGGAATGTCAAGTTGATGCTCAGAAAGGCCCGCCTCTTTCTACTCAGCAGCTTCATGGTGACTATGGCTCATATGTCAACGTCTCAAGTCCTGCTCTGGGGGTGAGGACACAGACAGGCTGTTCACAGGCAGACACATGGTCGACCTTTGCCAGTGGTCTGGGGTCCTGGTCACAGGAGAGGAGTCTTGGGGGAGATCCTAAACTTCTCTTCCATCATCGTTTTGTTTGAATTCAGTCTCCTTCTCACTGGTTTGCCCCCAAGCGACAGTGACAAATGCCAACTCTCTCCCAAGAGGAAGGGAGCCACATTTCAGTGTTTCAGATGAAACTTAGTTTGCATTTGCATCAGGAGGGAGAATGACATATCCAGGGACACCTGCTCCAAGATATTCATAAGACTGTTGATGGTAGGTTTTTCTTTCTTTCTTTTTTTTTTTTTAAGGAAATATTCCTGCTTCAATTTTTATCCTGCCCACATCCAAACAGCAATGATGAACACACTGGAGTTAACTGTCACCATATTAGCGTGGAATCATTTATCATGTTATCGGTAAGCATCCCCCTGACACTGTGGGAATGGTACGTTCCATCCTGATTAAGACAAGCACAGAGGTGGGGGTGGGGTGAGCAAGAAGATGACCATTTGTGGCCTGGAAAAGAGGAGCACCCCAGAAATAAGATTGTAGGAAGAGGTTACGTGTCGGCATTTTGCTGAGTTTTTCTTTTTCTCCCCTAAAGAGAATACTTACATCCATGGTATTTCTGCCTCAAGATGCATTTAATTTCTGGCTAATTGAGTCAGATTACAAATCAAATCTGTTTAATGTAAACAGAAACCCAGTTAGGCTTCAACCTTCCACCTGAGTCACTCTGCTAATTAAATTCCTGATTTATCAGCTTCTCTCTCTCTCTCTCAGTCTCTCTCTCGTTCTTTCTCTCATTTCAGATTGCCTGTGGTCAGTTCACCCTCATGATTTCCTAAGACGGAAGCGAGTGGATGGATAGTACCCCAACATCTGGCAGCCCTTGATGCTCCAGTTTGGGGGATCAATTCACTCTCCTAACTTGATCAGCATCATGGCCAACACAGCCCCACCCAGTGAGAAATGCTTCAGCACATGATAAACTCCTTGTCGTATTTTGCAATGTGAGTTTACTGTTGAAATACCCTCTCTAGATTATGAAGGGTTGATTCTAACATTAAAAAGACCCTGTGAGTTGGGTAAAACTGGTGCTATTATGATTATTACTGGAGGTCAGAGAGACTAAAGGAGCCTGTTCAGTGTCACAAAGCTAGTAAGTGGGAAAGCCACGAATATGGATATGATGGTCTTTTCCTTCAAGGTGTCATGGTGTGGGACTTTTTCTTTTTAACGACATCACTAAAAAGATCAAATCTCACTAGCACTAATTGTGAATCTTAAGAGAATCTGATGTTATAGGTAATAATCTGAACCTAAATAATGGATGGAGAGAGCATCTGAATGGCTGGTGGAGTCATCTTGGGTTTCATGGCTTTCTGCCGAGTCCATCTTGCTTCCGGTGTCTCACCACAGTGGACAGCTGAGGGCACTGTGTATGTTCCTCAGTATTTCTCTGGAGGCCCAATTGAAATGCAGATGTTTTTACTGGGGTCCTGGGAAGGGGACCTAACCAAAACACACCTATTGGCTACCACTGTAGATGGAGCAAGACCGAGAGACCATAGGGAAGGCAGGACTCGGTGGGGATGGAGAGGTTTGAAGAGAGACCCTGTTCACCAGGTTCTAACGCAGGAAGTCTTGGTTAGACTGAGGGTTGCCCAGTGCAATATCCCAACAGCCCAGCCTTGACCTGGGGAGGGGACCAAGGACAATCGTCATCAAAATCACCCCTCCTGCCCAACAATTTTTTCTTGAACTGGCAGGATTTTTGTGGGGTCTCATTTCTTTTTAAGGACAAATTCTCATCAATTTCAGGAACAGAAGTTCAGGATAACAGTATTTTTTGTTCAATGTATATCTCACTTTCCAGTGACTGACATGTCCTCTTCTAACACTAATTAGAAACCAAACTGAACGAAATACTTGACTTTGACATATTGTAGTTATTTTAAAAGACTTTTCAACCCCAGCACCCAAAACACAAAACCAGTCATCCAAAAGGCTATTAGCATGGCCCTCCCATCACCTTGTGGGCACAAGGAAAGGCTAAATGAATCAAAATTGTAATTGTGCTGCAAATCAATTACTATTTAGGATTATTCCTACTGAACCTGGGGAAGCCCTAATGGCTCAAGAGGCAAAGAATCTGCCTGCCAATGCAGGAGATGTAAGAAATTCGGGTTTGATCCCTGGGTCGGGAAGATACCCTGGAGGAGGACATGGCAACCTGCTCCAGTATTCTTGCCTGGAGAATCCCAGAGGATAGAGAAGTCTGGTAGGCTACAGTCCACGGGGTCACAAAGAGATGGACACGACTGAGCATGCATACAACAATGCAACTACTGAACTTGACCACTATTCTACATATCCACTATTCATATCCACTAAACTACAATCTTAACTGTTTTTATTTTTTTGCAAAAATAAGCCCTGGCTTATAAGATACTCTCTCATACATGCTTGTGTGTATGCGCACACACACATCCTGGGCTATTAGCCGAAAGGCGATCATCTCCCTCATTTTCTCAAATAGCGTATATCATTCACATGGAGCCAAAGCATAATTTGAATGAAATAGAATGCAATTTTCCTTAGCTTCAAATGAGTTGTAGTGGGAGATAATAATGCTTTCTGTTTTTTCTTATCCGAAAAAGATCAGCATTTAGATCTTTAAGAAAGTCTCCTGAAGTGTTTCAGATTTAAATGCATTGTCTTTAATGCAGTTTCTAAATCTTAACTACCTCTGATTCTTTTAACTGCTCAGAAAGACATACCAAGATGTTCACATCTCCTGATCTAACTGAAATCAAGCCCACAGGCATCAGTAAAAGTCAGGATGCTGCCTGACCTTCTGGAAAGTCTCCCTGGGCCTACAGTTCTCCATGCTGGAATTGCATCCCTCCAAACTAAAATTTTTAAAAATTAAAATTTCAATCGAATCAAGTATCTTTTGAGAGAGATCAGGAGAGGGAACACTTGGGTCCAAGTTTTAGGTAAACCATCCTTTATGAGTAGATATAATTTTACAGTGGACTGGAATAGTGTCTTACTTGCTCCTGTGATCTAGTTTGGGCTTCCCGGGTGGCTCAGATGGTAAGGAATCCACCTGCAATGCAGGAGACCTGGGTTTGATCCCTGGGTTGGGAAGATCCCCAAGAAAGAAATGGCTAGAAAACTCAAAAAGCATTGGAGAAGAATAAGCAGAGACATTCTAAATTAAGTTGCATAAATTATTTTTCACACTTTCTACTTGAGTGTCTATGTCTGTATTTCATTGTCTTTCATATTATTTATAGAGGTGCAAACAACTGTTTGATATCTCAAGTGTTTTCAGAGACAGCTGGATGGTTCAAAATTTCAGTTCCTGTTTTCTTAACCAAGTAGTGTTGCATTCTATACCTCTCGATTTCCTCATCTCATAGATTTTGGTCAGTTCTCCAGTTCCTATTTCATTCGTGCTCATAAATCTATAATTTTTGGCTTTTTCCTCATTGGGAAAGTTACTCATGTCTTACCTGTACTAATAAACTACAGAATGTCTGTTCTGAGCCTGGTATTTCTTCAGACTGCTGATTTGTCTAACAGCAAAAAATGACATCACAGATACTTCTTTAGCAAATGAGAATGATCCTCTCTAAGATTACAGGTTCAGTGGGGCCTAAGGCTCAGAATAATCTCTTTTATTAGAAGTTTTAGGTTTCTTTAGATAAAATTAAAGTGTCATTAGGCAGAAGTGTTTAGCTCTAAGGCCATAGGAAACAATTTGTTATCTCTTGTCTTCTTTTGAATGCTTTTGCTTCTGCAATGCCTCTCTGACCCCAGTGGCTTAGTCAAACGTATGTTGGCAGCCATCTGCACCGCGGCCCCAAATGTGAGCCTCAAGGGGAAGAAAGCCACATTTAGAAGATAACTCATCTAGACTTTACATGTTTCAGAGCTGCTGAATCACAAACCTCTGGGGATGGGGTGTGGAAAGGGGAAGAGGCCAGGGATTGGTAGTTTACACAAAATTTCCTGATGCATTTTTTTATTTTCAAGATACACTCATTTTATTAATTCTTCGTTTAACTTGTGCAAAGATGTATTCATGAATTCTTTTGTATACCTGCTTCCCAGTTCAGGAAGATCCCCTGGAGAAGGGAATGGCTACCCACTCCAGTATTCTTGCTTGGTTAATCCCATAGACAGAGGAGCCTGGCAGGCTACAGTCCACGTGGTCGCAGAGTCGGACATGACTGAGTGACTAACATGCCTCATAGTTTTTTAGACTTTATTGAGTTTTTACAGTATTGCTTTCATTTTATGTTTTGGTTTTTTGGCTTCGAGGCATGTTGGATCTTATCTCCTGGACCAGGGATGGAAGCAGCATCCCATGCACTGGAAGGCGAAATTTTAAACGGTGGACCACCAGAGAAGTACCTCCAGGTACATTGCTAATGAAAGTCTGCAGAAGGCTACGCTGCTGCTTAGAGGACCACACCTTGAGAGTCAGTGGACTGATGGATGGTGTTACGTTTTCTGAGGAAACTGCAAATGCAGATGAAGGATTTACCGACATTTTTTGTCTATGTCAACCAAAATGGAATGATAAGGAAAGCTATCTTCAGATGATATATTTTGTGTTGTTGAAACTGGTCTCTATTGGAAACAAATGTCTTCAAAGACCTACATCTTGAGGGAAGAAACTGGAGCCCTAGAATATAAGAATGCTATGATGTCTGTACTGTGAATTTAGATACAAATGCCAGGGGAGATTAAACTGTGCCAGTATTTTAATAAGGGTTGCTGTTGTTTTTGTCACTTCTCGGATTAGAAATTTTATATGTAGTCCATTGAACCCTATTTTTGCCTTGAGTCCTCTGGCTTTTATCATGTGATTTTGCAGAAAATGAAGATTTTCAGGAATACAAATATGGCAATTAGATACGGTAGATAATAAAATAATTAAAACTAATAAAGTGATAATACAGAGTAGTATTAGAATACAGCCTCATTAGATCTATTAGTACAGAAAAAAATTCTTACCAAATCTAGTGATAATGACCCAAAAGTAGAAGATGGAGAAGAAATGGCAGATGTAGGTGGAATTAATGAAATGGAGGTGGTGTGAGTTGGATGAACACTTCTTGCAAGACTGAGTTAAACGTTTTCCCTGAATTCATCAAAACATCATCGCCAGCCGCTAAGCTAGACATGTCTTCAGTGCCGAAACTTGAGAGATTAAGTTTGGGGACAGAATACCTTCAGCCCTTGGCCTCTCCTTAAATTAAACAAGCCTGCTTTCCTTGACCATGCTTTGAACATCATTCATCTCTCCAAATGTTTTCCTCTGGGGCTCTCTGATCAACCCTTGTCTTGACAACCATTCACCATCTGTTCACAGGAGACACCTGTTTGTTCTCCATGAAAATGGCTCAGAGGGAGGCACTCCTGGGAGACTAGGAGGAGAAAGCCAAGGATCAGCAGCTCTTGTGGCAGATGAGAAGAGAGTCCACAGGAAAAGGGTCCCTGGAGGAGTACCAAGATTGACAGTCTTGTCCCCTGGGTCCTCACATAGCCACGCATCTCCCTTCATGAATGAATGAAGCAAAGATGTGCCCCCTAAGGTTAAAGTTAGAGGAGGAGAAAGAGATGGTTGTCATCACTCATCTGTGGGCCTGAATACCAGCTTTTCTAGGTTCTCCCGCCTATCACACAGGAATGGGGGCAGGGGCAGGTTTACAGGAAGCCAGTCTCTGAGGGTCACTAGCCCGCCAGCAGTTTACACTGTCATCCACGCGGAGCTCTATGGAGGATTTATTCTTGGACCAAGATGTAAGACTATGCTAATATTTTAATCCTATGTAAGCTTTCAGCAGCTGATTTGGCTAAATCAGACAATGTGGAAAACGAGTGCAAACTTGCTGAAAATGCGTTTCTCAAAGGAGCGAAGGTGGAGGAATTAAAGATAGAAATCTGGTGAGCCGCTGTCTGTAAAGTTGTTAGAACAGAACTGACTAGTTCAATTGACCAGAAATCACAGTTCTAAATGATGAAGTGAGGCTCTTTGTGCAAATCTGACCCCACCCCTCACCTCCAACAATGGCTTTTATTAAAAAGCCCGCAGTCCTGGGCTGGTGGAGAGGTTCTCCTAAGTGGAGAGAAGGAGCAGAGGGAGTTCTGACTTCAAGTGTTCACTGTAAGTATCCCGGTCCCCATGGTGATGACAGCCAATAGGTCATTAGTGAAGTCGCTCAGTCGTGTCGACTCTTTGTGACCCCATGGACTATCGCCTACCAGGGTCCTCTGTCCATGGAATTTTCCAGGCAAGAATACTGGAGTGGCTTGCCATATTAGATGAATGTAAACTGTGGGATGCCCTTTCTTAGTGGCTCAGTGGCAAAAAAAAACTCCACCTGTCTTGGTCAGGAAGATCCTCTGGAGGAGAAAGTGGCAACCCACCCCAGTAGCCTTGCCTGGAGAATCCCGCGGACAGAGGAGCCTGGCAGGCTACAGTCTATTGGGTAGCAAAGAGTCAGACACGACTTAGTGATTGAGCACGCACACATGTGGGACAACTATCTGAATTCACAGCTGACCTTGAGAAATGCAAGGTTATGTGAGTTACAAATACAGCTCCCTATCTGCTGTCATCGTAATCATTAGCTATCAGAGTAACCAAGGTCAGGCCACTTAGTTTAGTTGGCTTGATGTAATGGCTTCTTACAAATCATGGTTTGAATTCTTATGTGAAAATTACTGATAAATAGAGAATTCTGCCTCACGGTGCTGGTAAATGGTACTCTGTTAGTTCTTCTAGAAATTCCTGATAGTGAATGTTTTCACACAGGACGCTTGAAGAAAAAAGTAAGCTAAGTTGTCCTTATTGACCAATTGCTTCATAATCAGCAAATGTCCCACTTCAGAATCAGCACGTAGTCTTAGAAGGGGCTCTGACCCGTGGGCTGAGTTCCACCCCACAAACCCAAGATCCTCTGATGCCGACACTCTCTGTGAGCTTTTCATGCGATTTAGCCTGAGCTGCTTTGAGTCAAGACTATTGGTCTAGGGATTTCAAGGCAATAGGAAGGCTCATTGATTATTTTCTTTTAAATTATGCCACGTATGTTAGAAGTCACTAGGTAATAAGTTCTGTGAAAATCTCATTTGCCAGAGGAGAGGCAGCCACTTAAATCTTGTGTTTCAGTCAGGGAACAGAATAGCGGCAGGTAACCGGGAAGCATCTAGAAACCATTATTTACTGTGTTTTATGTTCACTGACAAACGATTCTCTATCTGAGCCATCCTACTTCTAAAATGGAAGTCAAGTCTGCTTCCTGTTCATGCTGGGATAGGATGGGGGTGGATCAGTGCCTCAGCGGAGATATCTGAGCTCCTTGCATGTTGTCATGTATTTTTGTTACATTGGTGTTATAATTAATATATTTATGCAAATTTTAAATAAATTTTAAGTTTACATAAGTTTTGAAGTATTAATACAAATGAAAAGTAGATTTTACTGTAGTAAATATTTATAACAAATTTATCATTAAATTGAAGTATAGTTGATTTATAATGTTGTGTTAGTTTCAAGTACACAACAGTGATTTAGTTATACATACATAAATACCTTTTTATTTTTCCCAGATTCTTTTCATTTTAACCATTTTAAAGTGTATAGTCCAGTAGTATGAAGTACAGCCATGGCAGCTAGGCAACCACCACTACCAAATCTGTCTCCAGAACTTTCCCATCTTCCCCAACTAAAATTCTCCAGCCACTAAAAAACAGTTCCCATCCCTTCCCCCGACAGACTCAGTTGACCACCATTCTACTCTCTGTCTCTATGAATTTGACTACTCTAAGGACCTCATATAAAGTGAAATCATACAATATTTGTCCTTTTGTGACTGACTTATTTTGCTGCGTATGATGTCTTCAAGGTTCAAGCATGCTGTAGCATGTGTTAGAATTTTTAGGCCTACATAATATTCCGTTGTATGGATGGACCACATACTTTATCCATTCATCCATCAATGGATATTTGCTTTATTTCCTCCTTTTGGCTATTGTCAATAATGCCACTATAAACATGGGTGGACAAATACCTATTCAACTCTTTGAATGTTATATGATTGGGGGCATGTAAAGCCTTGGTTCATAGTTCAGAAATATATAAAGAATAGTTTTGAAGTAATTCTCAGATCCCTTACCCATAAGCAGCACATATTATTACTTATTAATGTATTTCCACTGGACATTCGACCCTTGGCCCAGACTGTAATCCCACACTAGTGAATGGTCTTCCCTAGTTTCCTTATGTGGAAGCACTTAGGCATCCTTCTAGAAAACCAGTTTGGAGTATCATTTTATCTTCTTCATTGTTAACTGACCATGGACAAAGATCAGCCTCTCTGATCAGCCTCTCTGATACTGACAAGGAAATGTATCAGTTTAAAAGTGAGTACTCAGCCATTTCTCTGCTCTTTCCCATTTGGGAGACATCATTTTCTGGGACAGACAAGCACTTAGTTTTTTGGTTTAAAATCTGCTACAAAACCAGAATCTTTTGATGGAAGAGAGAAAGCTGTTATGTTTGCCAATAGACAGATTTTTTTTTTTTTTTATTGTAGTATTGTCACTGTGATCCCAACCCTGTGTAAAATTTTACTCATTTCTGGGATTTCCTTTCTGGTCCAGTGTTGAGACTCCATGGCATCCCCTGCAGAGGTCCCTGGTGGGGAACTAAAATTCCACAAACTGAGTGGTGTGGCCAAGAAAAAAAAAATTCATTTCTGCAAAATGATTTTATCTCACATTCAGAAAAGGATATTCTAAATATTACATAATGCAGTACATTTAGAAGACAATGATGTGAGCAAAGTATAACTGGAACACATTAATGAGGATGCTGAAACCACAAGCTGTACACACTTTTCCCTTAAATTACCTTTGTACTAAAAAAGAAAACCATTTACACTAATATGAAGAATATAGATTTTCAATAAAGTAGAACCAATTATCTTTCAATTCTAAATATAACACATTCTGTACAAGCCGATGATTACTTATAACAATAATACAAAAAATTCTGTCATCCAAAAGTCTCAATGCATTTTCCAGTTTTAAAGATTTCTTTAAACATTAAAAAGTTGATTTCTGAATGTTACAGTGACATTGCATAATTAACCTTTTAAATGTCATATAAATTAGGAATAGAGAGTGAATGTTAACTTTCATTTTAACAGGTCTTTACAAATTTTTATAAACAGCTCTCTGTGCGTGCTCAGTTGCTTAGCTGTCTGACTCTTTTGCGACCCCATGGATTATAGCCTGCCAGGCTCCTCTGTCCATGGGATTTCCCAAGCAAGAATACTGGAGTGCATTGCCATTTCCTACACTAGGGGATCTTCCCAACCCAGGGATCGAACCTGTGTCTTTTGTGTCTCCTGCATTGGTAGGCGGATTCTTTACCACTGTGCCACTGGGAAACTCCAATAAAAAGCTTTATTGAGATAAAATTCAATGAAGATATGTATGCAAATCACCATGTAATTTAGAGTGTACAATTCAACCATTTTTAGTTATTTACCAATTTATGCAACCATCACCACTGCCAATTTTAGAACGTTTTGATCACCTCAGAAAAAAACTGTGTCCGTTATATTTGGTTTCACCCCTATACACACATACCCCAGACCCCTCAGCCAATCACTGATCTATTTTCTGTCTCTATAGGACTTTTATATGAATGAAGTTCTATTATTATTACATGTGGTCTTTTGTGCCTGGTTTCTTTCACTCACTATAATGCTTACAATGTTCGTTCATGTTGTTGGATATATCAGTATGATTCCTTCTTATTCCCTGGTGGCTCAGATGGTAAAGCGTCTGCCTACAGTGTGGGAGACCTGAGTTCAATCCCTGGATTGGGAAGATCTCCTGGAGAAGGAAATGACAACCCACTCCAGTACTCTTGCCTGGAAAATCCCATGGGCTACAGTCCATGGGGTTGCAAAGAGTCAGACACGACTGGGCGACTTCACTTTTTTTTGCCAAAACGATATTCCTTTGTATGGATATATCACATTTTGTTCATCCATTTGTCTGTTGGACATTCTGGTTGTTTCTGGGATTTGGTTGTTATAAATATTGCAGCTATAAAGCATCCGTGTAAAAGTTTTTGTGCAGACAGACATTCTCATTTACCTTGGACATATACTTAGGAATGGAACTGCTGGATCATATGATAACCCTGTGTTTAAACATTTGAGAAACAGTCTGTCTTCCAAAATGACTGTACCAATTTATATTCCCGCCAGTGGTTACACGAGGGTTCTGATTTCTTCACATTCTCACCAGACCTGTTACTGTAGGACTTCTGGATCCTAGTCATCCTAGTGGGCATCAAGAGTTCTCATTGTGGTTTTGATCTGCATTTCCCTCATGGCCAATGATGTTAAACACTTTTTAATGTGCTTATTGGCCATTTGTATGTCTTTCTTGGAAAAATGTGATATCTTATCCTTTGCTCATTTTTAAATTGGGTTTTTTGGTCATTTTATTGAGTTTTAAGAGTCATTTACCTATTTTTAGATACAAGTCCCTTTTCAGATATTTGGCAAACATGTTCTCCCATTCTACAAATACTTCACTTTCTTAACGCTGTCCTTTGGAGCACAAATATTTTTATTTTAATGAAATTCACTTTCTTGTTTTTACTGCTGTTTTTCAGGCTTTTGTTGTTATATCTAAGAATCCTTTGCCAAATAAAAGGCAGGGCATGAAGATTTACCCTTATGTTTTCTTTTATAAATTTGATAGCGTTCGGTTCAGTTTTAGTCGCTCAATCATCTCCAACTCTTTGCAGCCCCATGGACCACAGCACGCCAGGCTTCCCTGTCCTTCACCAACTCTCGCTCAAACTCATGTCCAATTGAGTTGCTGATGCCATCCAATCATCTCATCCTGTCATCCCCTTCTCCTCCCGCCTTCAATCTTCCTTAGCATCAGGGTCTTTTCAAATCAGTTCTTCACATCAGGTAGCCAAAGTATTGGAGTTTCAGCTTCAGCATCAGTCCTTCTAAAGAATATTTAGGACTGATTTCCTTTAGTATAGACTGGTTGGATCTCCTTGCTGTCCAAGGGACTCCAAGAGTCTTTTCCAATACCACAGTGCAAAAGCATCAATTCTTCGGCACTCAGCTTTCTTTATAGTCCAACCCTCACATCCATACATGACTACAGGAAAAACCATAGCCTTGACTAGATGTACCTTTGTCAGCAAAGTAATGTCTCTGCTTTTTAATATGCTGTCTAGGTTGGTCATAACTTTTCTTCCAAGGAGTAAGTGTCTTTTAATTTCATGGCTGCAGTCACCATCTGCAGTGATTTTAGAGCCCCCCAAAATAAAGTCTGTCATTATTTCCATTGTTTCCCCATCTATTTGCCATGAAGAGATGCCATGATCTTAGTTTTCTGAATGTTGAGTTTTAGGCCAACTTTTTTACTCTCCTCTTTCACTTTCATCGAGAGGCTCTTTAGTTCTTCTTTACTTTCTGCCATAACGGTGGTGTCATCTGCATATCTGAAGTTATTGATATTTCTCCCAGCAATCTTCATTCCAGCTTGTGCTTCATCCAGTCCAGTATTTCTCATGATGTACTCTGCATATAAGTTAAGTAAGCAGGGTGACAGTATACAGCCTTGATGTACTCCTTTCCCTATTTGGAACCAGTCCGTTGTTCCATGTCCAGTTCTAACTGTTGCTTCCTGACCTGCATACAGATTTCTCAGGAAGCAGGTCAGGTGGTCTGGTATCCCCATCTCTTTCAGAATTTTCTACAGTTTGTTGTGATCCACACAGTCAAAGGCTTTGGCACAGTCAATAAAGCAGAAATAGATGTTTTTCTGGAACTCTCTTGCTTTTTCAATGATCCAACGGATGTAGACAATTCGATCTCTGGTTCCTCTGCTTTTTCTAAATCCAGCTTGAACATCTGGAAGTTCATGGTTCATGTACTGTTGAAGCCTGGCTTGGAGACTTTTGAGCATTACTTTACTAGTGTGTGAGATGAGTGCAATTGTGCGGTAGTTTGAGCATTCTTTGGGATTGCCTTTCTTTGGGATTGGAATGAAAACTGATCTTTTGCAGTCCTGTGGCCACTGCTGAGTTTTTCAAATTTGCTGGCATATTGAGTGCAGCACTTTCACAGTGTCATCTTTCAGGATTTGAAATAGCTCCACTGGAATTCCATCACCTCCACTAGCTTTGTTCATAGTGATGCTTCCTGAGGCCCACTTGACTTCGAATTCCAGGATGTCTGGCTTTAGGTTAGTGAGAATACCATCGTGATTATCTGGGTGGTGAAGATCTTTTTTGTATAGTTCTTCTGTGTATTCTTGCCACCTCTTCTTACTATCTTCTGCCTCTGTTAGGCCCACCCCATTTCTGTCCTTTATTGAGCCCATCTTTGCCTGAATGTTCCCTTGATAGCTTTGCTATGTTAAGTTGCTTCAGCCGTGTCCGACTCATGCGACCCCATGGACAGCAGCCCACCAGGTTCCCCTGTCCATGGGATTCTCCAGGCAAGAATACTGGAGCTTTAGATAGCTTTAGGTTTTGTTAAAACCTAAATTTTGCAAGTGATGTGAGGTAAAGGTCCAATTCCATTCTTTTGCATGTGGCTATCTAGTTGTTTAATACCATTTATTGAGAAGAGAATTATTTTCCTATTGATTGGTCAACTAATATTCCACAAGGATTCTAAAACATAGTATAGGGGTTTCTCAATTCTTTATTTTTTTAATTGGAGTATAGTTGTTTTACAGTGTTGTATTAATTTCTGCTGTACAGCAAAATGAATCAGCTATATGTATCCATGTATCTTCTCTTTTTTGGATTTCCTTCCCATTTAGGTCACCACAGACCATTGAATAGAGTCCCCTGTGCTATATCCTTGATTCTCATCAGTTATCTATTTTATGTGCATGCTAAGTTGCTTTAGTCGTGACTGATTCTACATCCTATGACAATAGCCCACCAGGCTCCTCTGTCCATGGTATTCTCCAGGCAAGAATACTGGAGCAGGTTGCCATTTCTTACTCCAGGGGATCTTCCCAAATTCTCTGTTTTTCTTCTGCTGAGAAGTTAGATTTTCATGTGATTGGGGTTCTCTTGTAAGTGGTAAACACCTGTATTGCAGTGGGTAGTGACGTGGGATGGGATTCTTGAGCTTAAAGAAGCTTAATCTATAATGAGCAGCAAACATGTTTTGCCCCCAAAACTGTAAATGTTTTAAATGTAAATTTCAACATCTTATAGAACTGATACCACCCCTAGTGGTTAGAGAAATAGTGCCAATAATATTGAAGCATGGATGGCACTGTGGAACGCAACTGTTAGATGCAGGAAGGCTTCTATGGGAAAATGCCTGGAAGTAGAAGACTTGGGGCAGGCAGTGGTAATGGCAGAGGGTTAGAAAGAGATAGGTCCCAGACCACTGTGTTTCATGGGGTTTTGTATTCATGATGGCTGGCTCACAGTAAGTGGTAAATAAATGACTTACTGGTGTGCTTATGGTATTACAGCCGTAGCAAACAAAAAGAAGTATCAGGAAAAGTACTTCCCAAATGTTAGAGATTTAAATTGGCCATTGTGTCCCATTTCTAATAATAATGATAAGACAGATGGATAGTATATGTATACTATGTATGCATCTAGGTATGAGTATGTATGTGCGTTTATCCTACATACATACACATATGCATATATATATATACTACACAAATATGTGTGTACTGGTATATATTTAATTTTAACAACAACCACACACAGTAAGTATTGTTATCCCCATTTTACAGATGAAATATTAATAACTGAGCCTATGAGCAGGTAAGTAATTGGTTCTACATAAACCAGCAATATGTCTGGGATTTGAACTTAAAGTTTGTGTGACTTTAAAACCTATATCATTATTATTATTATGGTCACACTGCATGGCTTGTGGGATCTTATTTCCCCAACCAGGGATTGAACCCAGGCCCTCTGCAGTGAAATCATGGAATCCTGACCTCTGGACCTCCAAGGAATTCCCTAAAACCAGTATTCTTAAACCCTGCCTCATTCTACTTCCTACCAAGATGCATGAACTTAGATACCCTTTGCCTTCTCTAGCCTTACTTTAGAATCATCATCATGATTTTTTTATGCTTTTCTGGCACAGTTCATAGAGAGGCAATCTTTTCCACTACCAAAATAATGATGGAAACTACTAGATTTTCCCCTCCTTTACGTCCTTCTTCCACTGGGCATTTACTTGATCGGGGCTATTTAGTAAGATCAATAAGGCCTTAGGAGGACAGAGGTCCTTCAAGAGCAATTGTCTAGGGAGCAAACCACATTCTCTCATTTCATTTCAAACCCATTCATTCTACCCCAATATTCTGTAACAGGCATTTTGGCTGGACAGGATCATTGTTATAAAAGAGCTGGTAAAATTCTCTATGCAGAGAGACCTGAGGCAGAGTTGGGAGAAAACTCTTCTTCCTCATCGCCCCAGGAGGCTAGCGTGCCCAGTCTTAGATATGTCGATGCTGGCACATTTCACAAGGTGGCTAAGTTCTCACAGAGCATCCTGGACACCTGGATGCCCAGGCTTCTTCAAGTGGTCCTGCCAAGCAGAGCAGAGAGCACAGGTGAGTTCTGGTCCTGCTGGGGACCAATCATAGCCCGGCAACTCATCTGCTTCCTCCCACCCAGACAGGATTGCAACTGATGATGACCACAGATTCCAAGCAAATGTTGGAATATACTATCTGATGGACTTTCCTTCTGATCTGAATACTTACTGCAAATAAAAGCTTGTTATAAAAGATGACAGTTAAGGAGTGACTTTTTAAAATTTATATACTTTTTAATTGGAGGACAATTGCTTTACAATATTGTGTTGGTTTCTGTCATACATCAACATGAATCAGCCATAGGTATACATATGTTCCCTCCCTCTTGAACTGCCCTCCCACCTCCTCCACCCCCAACCCACCCCACCCCTCTAGGTTTTCACAGAGCACAGAGTTTGAGCTCCCTGGGTCATATAGCAAACTCCCACTGGCTATCTATTTTCCATATGGTAATGTAGATGTTTCAGTGCTGAATTGAGAGTAGCAGGGAATAATTTTCTTTTTTATTGGAAAGAAAAACATTGCATGTGATGCAGATTATTGGTTCTGAAAGGGTTATCCTTAGATGTTCTGTTCCAGAGCTCACCGAGATGCCTGCTAAAAATGTAGATGCTTAGGTTCTACTGAATCAGAATATGCCATAATGCATAAGGATCTGCATTAACACCAATTCAAGAGATTCTTTTGCCTGTGAAAGTTTGAGAAGTGTTGATTTAGGATAGTGTATTTTTCAGATTTGTCACTATAATGTGGTATTTCAAACTCTGTATTTGTGTGTACCCATTTTGTTTAGTAAGGAGAGATGCCCCCTCACCCAAGTGACTAAGAATACCCAAGGGAGGATGGTTTTAAAATTACTCTATATAAGACCACAATTATAAATTAAATTACATCCTTCTTGAACTCTTCTGCTTTATATTTTGAGTTTTTCGATGTAAGTGGCTGACACATTCTCTATCCCAGCTTTCAACCTTAATTTCCACAAGTAATGTTGGACTTGACACTTCCTTGGAGGAGAAGGTGGTCAGAGCAAAATCTAATCTAAAGGACAGGCACATTAAATCTCAACAAATCCAGTTCAGTATTCTGTAAGGGGGACTGGCATGGAGCCCAAGAGAAAACGCTTAGCCATCTTTGAGAAGAGAGAGATTTGTACTGGAAATGTTGTGATGTCCTACGATTATTCCAGGATGTCTTCTTTATTACGACTCACTCATCTGCCATCACGGTTGTAATGCTTTAAACAAATTTTGCATTTTAGATAATGGAAGAGACTGTGGATGGAGGTGGGAACAGATTTAATTTTCATGATAGGATAGAGAAGTTAATGGTTTAACCTTATGCCTTACCTACTAAAATTGAACAGCAAGGGGCCATTCACATTTATGGAAAAGGACTGGACTTGGAGAACACTGAGGTTGACCCGAAGGAAGAAATGAAAGACCTGAATTTTAAGAGAAGTTGATTGAGACTGTTGGTTGGGATTCCCCAGGGAAGCAATCGAAGTTTTCTGTGGCTGCTGTGAAACAAACTACCATAAACTGAGTGGCTTAAACCAGCAGTCCCTAATCTTCTTGGCACCAAGGACTGGTTTTGTGGAAGATGACTTTTCCAAGGACCCGAGTGTGTGTGTGTGTGTGGTTTGGGGATGATTCAAGTGCATTACATTTATTGTGCACTTTATTCCTATTATTATTACCTCAGCTCCTCTTTAGACCATCAGGCACTAGATCCTGGCAATTGGAGACCCCTGCCTTAAACAACAGAAGTTTGTTCCGCAGTCTTGGAGGGTAAACATCCAAGATTAAGGCAGTGGCAGGGCCACATTCTCTCTGAAGACAACAGAGAAGATCTGTTCCAGGCCACGCTCCTGGTTCCTGGCAATTCCTTGGCTGGAAGCAGCTCACCCAAGTCTTCACATGGCTGTCTCCCCACATTCCTGTTTCTGTGTCCAACTATCCCTTTTTGTGAGGGCACCAGACATATTGCACTAGGGCTCACTCCATTCCAGTATGACCTCATTTTGATTAATTCCACCTGCAATGATCCCCTTTTCCACATAAGTTCACATTCTGAGGTCCTAGGGGTTATGACTTAACATACAGATTTTGGGGGAACAAAAATCTAACCCATCACAAGGTGTATGAGAATCAGTGAGCTAGCTTCAGAGGAAAAGATGTGAATAGTACATTAATGGTGAAAATGTGTTCTAATTCCTTCAGTGCTCTCCCAGGGTTCATTTTTCTGTCTCTTTGAGAAAAGTATTAAATACTAGAGTAGAAAGGTATTAACAGATCATGTAATTTTGTATCTTATCATGCAGAAGGGAAAATTGAAATCTTCAGAAGTAAAGTCAGGTGTTCAGAGTCCAACAATATGATCAGCTCAGTCGCTCAGTCATGTCTGACTCTTTGTGACGCCATGGACTGCAATACACCCGGCTTCCCTGTCCATCACCAAATCCCGGTGCTTACTCAAACTCATGTCCATTGAGTCAGTGATGCCATCCAACCTTCTCACCCGTTGTCATCCCCTTCTCCTCCCGCCGTCAATCTCTCTCAGCATCAGGGTCTTTTCAAATCAGTTCTTTGCAACAGGTGGCCAAAATATTGGAGTTTCAGCTTCAGCATCAGTCCTTCCAATGAATATTCAGGAATGATTTCCTTCAGGATGGACTGGTTGGATCTCCTTGCAGTCCAAGGGACTCTCAAGAGTCTTCTCCAACACCACAGTTCAAAAGCATCAACATTATGGTAGAAAATCTAAAACTCAGATTCAATGAGTCTTCTTATTCCTAGTCTTTGTCACCTTACAGGGAGCTGAGATACTGTGAACAGCTGTCCTTGAAACCCAACACTGGCTGTCATTCTCTGCATGTTAAAGGCATGGGCCAACCCTTTTGGAAAGTAAAACTGGGCACCCCTTAAGTTGCCCTTTTCAGGTATTCACTGCATGGACCATACGACACTCCAAGGGTACAGACTGAAGTCTCGTGTTGCAGCTTGGTCAGTGTCCTGGGCTTTACACATCTCCCCTCTCTTCTCCAGCTCTCCTTTCACAAGTTCCCTGTCTTGTCATCTCAGAGCCCAGCCCAGCCCAGCCCAGCTCTAAGATAGTGATTGAAAATGTGTTTACCTAGCTTGTTTGTTTCTTAATAGGTGATATTTTAATGGTAACAAGCAAGCTCTCTACTCCCTCTTCCTTTCTTCAGAGTCTTGTGGGTTTTCTGAGTGCCTATCTTTGGAGAATAAAATAAGACATCATTTGTGTGGTTCATTTTGACCAAATTAAAGAGTTGAATCATTAGGAAAGAGCAGGCAGTCATCATGGAATTCTTTAAACTGCAAACTGGTCACCAACAGTTGTCTTCGGCACCTTCGGTGGTCCACAGTGAATTTAACACATTGATGGGTAAAGAGCTACGTTTGCAATTGGCATGTTGTTCAGCTTCAGGGCTTGTCTTGAGTTGTCTGGACAAACTACAGTGTATCTATCACATGGAGGTTTTTTTCCTTCCAAATTTCATCTTTTTCAACCCATTCAAAGATAAGCCTGAAACAATGCTTTCATGCTGTTTTCACTTAACTCCCTCTGTGCGTAGGATTTCAAAAAGCTAAATATTGATCAGGAAACTCTCCTGGTTTGTCTTAGAAAATATCTATTCCCTGAAACAAGTTATTACCCTCAGTTGCTTTGGAAGACGCATCAGAGGCACTCTATCAAATTTATAATTGGAAAATGGCAGGAGATTAATTATGGAAATGCTTTTCAATTTCAATAGTCAATTAACAGGCAACTGTATGAAGACCACAATAATTACATTGTTCTATAAGCATTGCTCCAGAAGTCTTATTTTAGGCTACTTAGACTTGTAGAAGAGAATCTGATTAGCACTATTTGTTTAATGAATTTGACATTCAAGGGGTGCATGAATTTCCTTTGGATATTGGATTATAAATTAATGCTTATCAAATTAACATTGATTTTCTTTATCTAGGTCCATCATCATAGGGACATTTTTCTGCTTGAATGCCTGCCATAGTTGTCATTAGGTTCAGGTGGAAGATTTCAGAAGGAATGTGAACTCCCATGGACCCTTTTAAACATATTTTCTTGATATCCATGGGACCTATAGGTCTTATAGATCTATCCTTTTCCCTTCAGTGTGGAAATTGTTTTTCTCTGTTCTGACCAACAGGGAATATCTAGTGCAGGCTCATGGACATGTTCAATTTCAGTAAAGCTTAGGACTTATTTCGATATTATAATTGTATGCTGTCAGAAACACAGATGCTAAGTGTATAGTTAGATAAGTTAGGACAGACGTATAAGCAATGTTGAAATCAAGACATAACATACCCTTCATTTTACAACAGTATCTTGATAAGAGCTCTCTCTCTACACAGACCTACTGTCACCTAAACTGCCTGAGAGTTTGTAGTTATTTTGCCTCCTTCCTTTTACAAGTGTGGAAGAATGGGAAAGACAGAGACTATTTATGGGATTATCCTAGAGGAAATCAACCCTGAATATTCACTGGAAGGACTGATGCTGAAGCTCCAATACTTTGGTCACCTGATGTGAAGAGCCAACTCACTGGAAAAGACCCTGATGCTGGGAAATACTGAGGGCAGGAGAAAAAGGAGACAGAGGATGAGATGGTTGCATCACTGACTCAATGGACATGAGTTTGAGCAAACTCCAGGAGATGGTGAAGGACAGAGAAGCCTTCCTTTGAACATGGTGTGTTGCAGTCCATGGGGTGGCAAAGAGTCAGACATGACTTATCAACTGAACACCAATTATGGGTTGGTACCCATCGGTTCCCTCCCTTCTCTTAGACCTCTGGTGGAGCGCTGACTCTGTAGTGTAAGACCTAGGTCTCACCTCTTGGCTCTGCCCCTACTTAGAGTCATTCAGGATGTCTGAATTTTAGTTTCCTTATTTGTAAGCCAAGGATGCTAAAACCTACCTCATAAAGTTGTTGTAAAGATTAAAATATGTAAGTAGCTGACATGGGACTTCCCAGGTAGTCCAGTGGCTGGGACTCTGCATTCCCAATGCAGGGGGCCCGAGTTTGATCCCTAACCAGGGAAACTAGACCCCACATGCCACAACTAAGACCCAGCACAGCCAAATATTTTTTTAAAGCACCTGACATTAGGAACACACTCAGCTGATAGGCCATTCATCCCTCTCTGGTTAAAATCTTGGGTGCTAGGTATTTTTTCACCCCTTCCCCCACTCCAAACAACCAATCAAAAGAGTATATTCTAGTCTTTTAGGATAATGCATTTGAAGGAGGTACTTTTCTAATCAGGAAAACTAATTCTTGCTGATGTATTAATAAACTTGAATAACTTAGAGCAATTCCCATTCCAAGTAATATGTTTGCATTTTAATTTAAGCCTTTAAGAAGTGTTGTTTTAACCCAAATAAAGGACTTGGAGCTGAAAAAGTCAGGAGACTGGGGAATGGTGTAATATTTGAGGTCAGGGAGCTCCATTTCTAAATTTCAGACAGTCATCCATCTGCCTGTGTGCTCGGCTGGCTGCCTTAAATACAGGTGATTTTTCTCAGAAAAAGATGTGTACAGGTGGCAGGCAAATTTGGAACAGCCTTGTTTAAATAGATTCATGCAGGCATTAAAAGCAGAGAGTGGAATCTAAGCGCTACAGCAAGGCAGCAGCCTTCTCATGGCTGGAGGGCAGTCGCCGCTTAGTGGATGAGAGGTAGAGACCAAAGGTCAATGCTGGGGGAGACCTGGGCAGCAAGCAACCTCTCCCCCTTATGCTCCTATAGGTGAAAATCACCCTGTGGTTTCTGGAAGCGCAGGAGTGTATCAGGGAGGGCAGCTTATCAGCTTCCCAAGTAAGGACTGGGAGTTTGGGGTTAGTAGATGCAAACTATGACACGTGGGATGGATAAACACCAAGGTCTTAATGTACAGCACGTAGTGCGTGCGTGCCCAGTCGTGTCCAACTCTTTGCCACCCGCTGGACTATAGCCCCCAGGCTCCTCTGTTCATGGGATTTCTCCCAGGCAATAATACTGGAGTGGGTTGCCATTTTCCTCCTTCAGGGGATCTTCCCAACCCAGTGATCGAACCTGTGTCTACTGCATTGCAGGTGAATTCTTTACCCACTGAGCCATGAGGGAAGCCACCGTATAGCACAGGGAACTATATTCAACATCCTAAATCATAATGGAAAAGAATATTAGAAATGTGTCTATATGTGTAACTGAGTCACTCTGCTATGCAGCAGAAATTAACACAACATTGTAAATCAACTACGTATGTGTGCATGCTAAGTGGCTCCAGTTGTGTCTGACTCTTTGTGACCCTATTGACCATAGCCCATCAGGCTCCTCTGTCCACGGAATTCTCCAGGCAAGAATACTGGAGTGGGTTGCCATGCCCTCCTCCAGGGAATGTTACACTTCTGTTTAAAAAATAATAATTAAAAAAAATTTAAATTCAGGACCCCCAATGAACACTATCAAGACATCCCAGAGGAGCATAGCGGAGGCCCCTCTGTTTCCTTACCTTCCAGGCCCTAAGCTAATGGAATGCTGGCTATGCCTTTGTTTTCCTCTTGGTTTCTTACAGAAAGTGGTTCCTAGCCTCAAGAACCTCATCATGTGGCTGTGACTATTCAGAACTCTGCCTTCCCATCCCCAGTTTTAAAATGCTCTTTGCCACTGGCTAGTGCCTGATGTTGTATCTCTTTGCTTCTCCCAGGTACACTGCTGCTCGGTCACATCTCTGCTTCATCTACTCATCTAGAAAACAATACGATTTGTCTTGGTCACATAAGCTACTCTATGACTGAAGCAATGTGAATTTGTCTTTTCTTTCCCTGCTTGTGTGACTGTAGATTCTGGATAAGATTAAAGACTCCAGAGAGCTGTACGTAATGAGATTCCAAGCTGCATTGAGCGCTGATCCCAAAAGAGAAGATTTAGATCCATTATCAACACTCAGCTCAAGACCGATGTGATGGTCAAACCTGAGAATTCTTTTCACTGTGTACACACTTCATTGCAATTATATTTCCCCAATTTCAATAGCTTTAATAAGTCACTTAAGGAAATATGCTTAGTCATAACCCTCAGCTCCCCTTCTTTTTTTTGGTAGGCATTTGGAACTCACACTTAAGAGGAATTCTCACAATCAGTATCCCTGTCAGGGAGCTGGATAGGTACTGGTTGTGGGCACAAATGAAGTATAGTATGCACGAATACTAAGTTGCTTCAAGTCACGCCTGACTGTTTGCGGCCCTATGAACTGCAGTCCGCCAGGCTCCTCTGTCTGTGGGATTCTCCAGGCAAGAATAATGGAGATGGTTACCAAGTCCTCCTCCAGGGGATCTTTCCGACCCAGGGATCGAACCTTCGTCTCTTACATCTCCTGCATTGGTAGGTGGGTTCTTTACCACTACTGACACCTGGGAAGACCCAAAGTACAGTATTTAAAAGGAAGGAAAGTCAAATACTAGCACCACTAAATCTTTGCCTCTAAATTGCTTTCTTTACGCCTGTCTGTTCAGCAGCAAGTTGTCAATGGAAAATATGGAGGGAACTTCAGCTTACAGAAAATAGTTAATTAGACCAAATGAATTAGAGACTGAGGGGAGGGTCCCCAGCAGAACATCATGTTCCCTTGGCCATTAATCTAGACTATGAAGAGCTGCCTTGGTGGTGATCTCTTAGTATTTTGGTTACAATACCTGCATCAACTGTCAATGTCAATGGCATTCACCAACCAGGCAGCAAGACTGCAAGTAGGCAGTTACGGTGAAGAAAAATAGGTCAAAGTAGATTTTTCTTTCTTAATGTGACTCAAACCTCCATTTTCCTCGTGTCAAGAAAAGGCAGGATGGTGATCAATGAATTTGATGAATATGAGCAGTGTGAAAGACTACTCAGTAATCAATTTGGCAGCTTTTCTTTAATCATCTTGGAGCAATTATGTGAATGCAATCCATCGGGTGTGTTACTAAAGCATAAGCTTAGGGATTTTAGCAATGTTCTTTTTGAGACAAAATGCCAAGAAAAAATGGTGGTTTAGTCACTAAGTTTTGTCCTACTCCTGCGACCCCATGGACTGTAGCCTGCCAGGCTCCTCTGTCCGTGGGATTTCCCAGGCAAGAATACTTCAATGGGTTGCCGTTTCCTTCTTCAAAACAGTCAGGAAGGTAAAATACTGACCAAGAAAAAATTTTTTTGAACTTTTTGGTCAGCCCACATAGCATCTGGGATCTTAGTTCCACAATCAGGGATTGAACCTGTTGCCTCTGCAATGGAAGTGCAGATTCTTTTTCTCTTTGAAGTGCAGATTCTTAACCAGTAGACCACCAGAGAAGTCCCACCATGAAATTCTTGAAGCTTCCATTTGAAAACAGGCTGGTCAGGGTGTCAGTGATAAAAATGGAAGAGTTGTGCAGTAATGATTAAGCTAAACAAGCCACCTTCAAATCCCTGGACCTTCTACAGGGCTGTGGAATAAATCCGATGGCTTAAAGAGTGAAACTATTCAGCACAGACAAGCTGGAGGCCCCGTGTCGACTCAGTATTTGTATCCCAAACCTCGGCAGGCCTTATTACAAAAGATAAATGAGAAATATTTTCCATCTACCTATCTTTGCTTTCCACAGAGTGAACTTTAAATCAAATTTTTATTTTATGTCACTTGAGAGCAGTGAGAAGGGCTTCCAGGTGGAAGGAGAGCTACGATTAAAGTCTGTGAAGGGGTGAGAACAGATAGGCGGTAAACATATATTTTTTTTTTCATATTTTTTTATGGTGCCAGGCATTTAGAGTAGCTGGGGCAGAAACAGGACACATGATACACTCATGGGAAAGAAAGGGTATATGTTTGATAAAGAACAGTGTCCCACCATCCATCAATGAATTTAGTGGACAGCACTTTGCCACTACCTAGCATCAGGGAAAAGAATATAGGTGGAACCTAATGCACTGGTACATCATGGATCAAATAACATCATTACGTGCAGGAGAGAAACCTGAAACAAGAAATAAGGAGCATCCAGTTTAGAAAAGTTGGGCTTCCCTGGTAGCTCAGTCGGTAAAGAATCTGCCCGCAGTTCGGGAGATGAGAGTTGGATGCATGTTGGAAGATTCCCTGGAGAAGGAAATGGCAGCCCATTCCAGTATTCTTGCCTGGAGAATTTCATGGACAGAGAAGCCTGGAGGGCTACAGTCCATGGGGTTGCACAAGAGTTGGACATGACTGAGTATCTGAGCACAAAGGGCATAGATAAACTCTTCAGGTGTTCATGTGAAACTAAAAGTAGCCAGATACACGGTTAGTGGTCGCTTCATGAACTAAGGCAACAGATGAGCTGAGAAGCAGATTGCATGGCCCCAGGTACCCAGCTAGGGAGGTGCATGGGCTGAACCACATAGCCCTCACCTGGCCACGCCTGATGCCAGAGTTGTACGCCCTGACGGAGGGGCAACTCTTTGCCCACCTAGGAAGTACAACTTAATGACTGCACAGTCCACACAGGTGGGAGCCTGGCTGAGAAACCCCTGTTGTCAGAGGAAAAGTCACCTCCTTCAAGATGAAATGGAAGATCAGAATTAGGAAATTAACTGGATAATGATGGTGGCTCATGATGGTAAAGAATCTGCCTGCAATGCAGCAGACACAGGTTCGATCCCTGGGTGGGGAAGATCCCCTGGAGGAGGAAATGGCAACCCACTCCAGTATTCTTGCCTGGGAAATCCCATGGACAGAGGCTTTGAGTGTCTCCTGAGCTCAAGGTACTGGACTAGGTGCTTGGGAAAACATGTGGTCCTTACAATTGCAAGCAGGAGGGCAGGCACTGAACAAAAGAACTGATAGTGTTTAACCCCAGTTGTAACCAAGTTTATAGAAGATGCTAAGCCACCCAGAAGAATTAGAAACTCAGCAGTAGTTAGGGTGGAGGAGTGTAGGTCTCTTTCAAAGCCTGTTCTTGAGTCTTCAGATCAGGAATTACGTGAATGGTACATCCACCTGCTTCCAGTCATCCTTGTATAACCTTTTATTCCTTTTTCTTTGGGTGTTGCTCCCTTACCCCAGGGACCAATACTGAAGAGAGGAACCTCTAGAGTCTAAGTAAGCCCCATCAAAGGGTATCTACTGTGGGTCCCAACCTATCAATGCCACTTGAGAAGGATAAATTGGACAAATGAGTTTATTCTAATATATTAAAGGATGATTGTGTTCATGTCGTTTCTGGGGTAACACGTGTTTTAAAAGGGCCCAATTCTTAACCTCAGAGATGCACTAACGCAGCGGTGATGAGGTGGCAGGGAAGGTGTTTGGGAACAATTGGTCTTAGATCATCTTACGTCACAGCACAAATAGAGACGCTTCCTCAAGCAAATGAAGTTATAAAAAGTTTGTCCCAAGCCAGGAAAAAAGTTCTGATTTAAAACTATAGAGCTCAAACACTTATTAGCATATTTTTTTTTGATTCCTCAACAGAATTACCGAGAAGGCCTTTGATGTATCAAATATTAAGCCTTTGATGTATCAAATGCTCTCTGCCTGGAGGGATTAGTTCTGATTATAAAATTCTGGTCTCTGGTTCCTCTCCAGGCCTTTAACGACTTGTGCATCCTTTCAGTAACAGGCAAGTGGCAGCTGGTGTCATCTGGGGAAGGTGCCGTGTCTGCAGCGGCAGGCTGTGTGTCCGTCCATGAAAGCGTTCAGTTCCTGTCCTGCCGAGGGGGCTTGGGAGGCAGACAGGGAGCTTGCTGATTGCGGGGATGTAGTCTGCAATAGCAGGACTGGGTGTTTCACATAGCTTTTTCAGGATGAATACTCCTTTCTGGAGGAGCTTCCCTGGTGGCTCAGTGGTAAAGAATCTGCTGGCAATGCAGGAGACTGGGTTTGATCCCTGGGTCAAGAAGATCCCCTGGAGAAGGAAGTGGCAACCCACTCCAGTATTCTTGCCTGGAGAATCCCATGGACAGAGGAGCCTGGTGGGCTATCATCCTTGGGGCTGGAGAGAGTCAGACAGGACTGAGTGACTAAACAACTCCTTTCCAGGTCCCTGGTGCCCACTGAGTCTCTGTTCTCTTTGTCTCCCAGGAAGGAGGAGCAACCTGACGGCCTCCAGGTACTTAATGCTTCTCTTTGTGTGTGAGTCTTACACCTGGGCTCTTTGGATGTGGGGCAGTGCTAGCCTACAGTAGAAGGACTTTCTCAAAGAAAAGTCTTGATCTGACCTGATGGGCTGGGTCGCTTTCCCAGCTGAGTGGTCATGTGGAGGTATCTGGAGAAGGACAGTGGACGCTGGGCAGGGAGCTGACATCCCCAACAACCAAACTGCCATTTCTGTCACATCTATATGTGTTCATCTATAGTCTGATCATTAAAACGATCTGAAATAACTCTACTTGAATACTGTTCATGGTCACACCCTGATGTAATATTCACTCTGGAGGAAAAGGAAAATATGTACTTACAGGGAGAAGGCTGCTCAGTGTTGCAGGGAAGTGTCCGGGGATACTACTGATGGGGGCAGCGGGGCGGGGGTGTCTCTTGCGCTTTCTCTCCCCCTCCTTGGGAAACCATTTTGAGTCCAGCTGCCCGGCACAGCCTCCACCCATGGAGAAAGCAGAAACCAGAGCAGCTCCAGCTTTGAGCCACTTCTTGTGACAGCCGCGGGTCTCGAGACTCTGAACGAGAACAGTGACTCTAACTGTCCCCTCCCAGGGCTGCTTACTATGTTGAGTGAATACCTAAGCCATGCTCGGGTTCATGGCTCACCAGGTGAAACTGGGGGGCACATTTGTTCTCCCTAAATAACTGCCGGCCTCATAAGGCAGGAAGTGGTTATCGCCCCCGCCCCCATCTTGGTGAAGTCAGCATAGGTTTTATTACTGATGCCTCCAGAAGCAGCTTGGGTGAGATGAAAGGACTCCAGAGGTACGCTGGAGGTACTTGGTACTTTGAACTCTTCACTTACACAGGGAACACGTTCATAGAAGCCTTTCTTATTGAGCACAGCTGATGGCAGTTGCTGCTGCTTCATTTTTCCCTTCCCTTGGGAATAAGGAAAATTATTGACTTTGTTGTCTTAGCAAAAATCCCCACCCAGATTCAGAAAGGCTCACTTCAATTATTACAACAAAAATTTGCTAGGTGCCAAGTAGAGTTCTAGGCACACATTGACTCACACCCAAACCCCCCTTGTTGTAGGAATCACCCACATCTTTAACAAAGTGTAGGAGCGCTGGGTCACACACACGACCAAATTGGAAATCGAGGGTTTGGAACCCCCATAGTCTGAGTTTGAACCTAAGTTCCTACTCATTTAGCTACTTCATTATGAAATGACTTCTCCTAAAGAAAAAGAGAATGACAACGGCTTCCTCCCACATTAAAAAGGCTGGTAGATTGGTTTTAAGATTACTAGGTTGCAAGTTTTTTTTTTTTTTTTCCTGCAGGTTGTTGCCTAGTCCGCTAAGTTGTGTGGGACTCTTTGCGGCCCCATGGACAGCAGCCCACCAGGCTCCTCTGTCCATAGGATTTCTCCAGGCAAGAATACTGGAGTGGGGTGCCATTTCCTTCTCCAGGAGATCTTTCCAACCTAGGGATCAAACCCATGTCTCCTGCGGCTCCTGCATTGTTGGCAAATTCTTTACTGCTAAGCCACCCGGGAAAGCCAAGTTTTTCCCCCCAGGTACCTAGGTCTATACAAAACTTGTCTCGGTTGAAAATGGCTAAGTATTACAAGTCATTTTAAAACACTTCCCTCACGCTGAGGACTTGGCTAAACAGATTCAGCTAGGCAGTGAGTTTGTTTGAAGTCCCTATGACAGCATAGGCTAGGAAGTCCAGACCAGGGATCACCCCACTACCGAACCAGGTTCGTTTTGCTTCCACGCCCAGCAAACCAAACCACTGAACCCCCAAAGTTTGCAACAGAAGGAAAGCTTATGCACAAGGCGGCCTAACACAAAGACCGGAGAAGAAAGTCTTCAATCCGTTCTCCTGGAGGCGGGGCGGGGGTGGGGTGGTGGGGGGTGGGGGATGGGGGTATTTATGGGATGAGCTGGCTACCCAGGCACGGGGAGCTTGGGGAGAGGGGGAAAGGTGATGAGAAACAGGTGCAGTCACCTCGTTCTGCGCAGGCGCAGCTCAGCCACAGTTCCACGCGTTCAAAACAGGGATTTGGTTGCTCGGGAGGTCAAAGGTCACAGGACATTTGCGCATGCCCAGTTGGGAGGGCCGCGGGTCCTATCCAGTCTTAAATCAGCCGGGTTCCAACTGGACGCAGCTGATCTAAGTTCCTGGAAAACAACTCGGGCAAACGGCTCATTTTTAGGCTCCATGCATCTGCGAGGATGTGCGAGCTTTTTGCAGCTACGATGGAAAGGACCTTGATTAGTAATGGCAGGTCAAGTGGATCTGACTAGTGATTACCCAGGGTTTCATCTGTACCTGTTACCGTGGAAGGAAGCTGAAGGAGAAGGGATGCGAACGGCCTTTGATAAGCTTGTCAGGCGGTCACTTGTGTCTTTGTCGCTAAAACCCTGGCAGGCAGTTCCCTGCAACGGTTTATAAATACCTCCTCGTATGGACCCAAAGTCAGGATGAAGCCATCTGTTCTACCTGCCTGTTGAACTCTGGAATAACTGCACGTAATAAGTTGCTACTCATATTACCTTTCCAGGAGAGTGTTTTCTTAAGCTACTTGAGCTTTTTTAAGAAGTCACTATTGACCTGCTGCTGGTAGAAACTTCAGAAGGATTAGGAGGCATTTTTCCTAAGAGCTTTCTGTTGTACCTTTTCCTTTTCTACTTTTAAAAAATGCTGGCTTCTTGGTTGGAGTTGTCTTGTGGGAACCTAGAGGCTGGTTCTAGGTCCCCACTGCTCACATTTGCATATGCAAAGAATCTGTCTGGGGTTTCCAGTGGAAAAAGAATCCACCTGCCAATGCAGGAGACACAAGAGACAGGGGTTCAGTCCCTGGGTGGGGAACGTCCCCTGGAGAAGGGAATGGCAACCCACTGCAGTTTTCTTGCCTGGAAAATCCCATGGACAGAGGAGCCTGGCGTGCTACAGTCCATGGGGTCACAAACAATCGGACAGGACTCGGTGTGAGGGCCACACACACAGGACCTATTTCTGGGTGCCAGGACCTGCTGCTTATATGCGCCTTCTGGTCCACTCTGGCAGGGACCCTACACAAGTGTGCTCACTGCAGTGCAGGTCCGGCTCTCCACAAATCCAGCTTCTGGAGACAAACAGAGATGCCTAAAGCTGCCGTGAGAACGTTCCCGAGAAGCAATTAGGCTTGACTGAGAAGTCCTTGAATGGATGCTGATGTTAAGGCTGGCGAGTGGCGGATGAAAGGTAAGGGGGCGTAAGAATGCAGAAGAAGGATTCCTAGCTTGTCCGCCAGGCTGAGGGTGGATGTGAGGATGCCTCAGTCAGAGAGGATTTGTTATAACAAGTCATTTTATGTGGCCCCACAATAAATGGATCTATGCTAGCTTGGACTCTTCAGTGTATAGTAACTTTGATGGATCCAATTGATCAATCATATTGCCTAGAGGATTGGAATTAAGGTGATGACATAACCGTGTGCCCCATTTTGGTAACAGTTTATAAATCCCTTGTTTACCCCCAATTCTGGAGGGAGCTGTTGCTGAAACTGTCACAGACAGCAGAGGTTTGTAATCCCACCTGATGGTCCTTGAGCCTTCAGAGCAGCTTGGTGCAGAAGCCTGATAATTACGTTGATTGAATCCTCATGACTGAGCGCCTTTTCCGCTGCTTTCATTTATTCTTTGGCGTATAAATGCGTTTTCAATGAGCATCACAGAATGGGCAATACCAGAGAAAAAGAGTGCCAGCAGGAGCTACGATTCGAGATGCTGTTCCAAGTAGCTATTGAATTCCTTGAATCATTCCCTCTCTAAGCCCTGTTCCACCCTCCCTAAACCTACAAGCCTATGGCATTGAGACGAAGGAGAAAGTCTGGCACCACAGAGAAGCTCCTGGCTCTTCTGGGAGCAACATCCTGACCTGGTCTCAGTAGCAGCAGCTTCAAGCAGTAGAGCCCTTGTCATGTTTTGCCCATATTTTCTTTTTTGTTTGTTTTTTAATTTTTACAGTGTTGTGTTGGTTTCTGCCATATAACAATGTGAATCAGCCATAATTATACGTACACCTTCTCTTTCCCTCCTGTCCCCCCTCCCCCCATCCCATCCCTCCTGGTCATCACAGAGCACCAGACTGGGCTCCCTGACTAGACCGTAAGAAATCCTTTTGAATGAAGCCTTCCTATCCTAAAGTCATAGCCTCCTAACAGTGGGGTCAGCAACTCATCCAAGTTTGTCCAGGATATGACTAGTCTTAATGCAAAAGTTCAACCTCTGGGAAACCCCCCAGTCTGGGACAAAGTAGGATAATTGGTCTTCCTACTTGAAAGGCATTTAAAATGCATCTTCCTAGGATCCAATGTGCTTCTGTATTCGTTCTGTGGTCGAGCGTGCTTGTTATAGCCATATTCTACAGGCAGTTATCTGCATGATCAGAATGGCACCAGGGAACGCATTTAGCTGAGGGGAGGGGGATAAGAGATGAGAGAGCAGGAAGATTAATGTCATGTCGGAGTCGGACTGCAGGGCTTCTTTTACACCATAAATATTGTATGAAGTGCTGATGTAACCTTTACTGCAGTATGACATGGGAGTTGGCAGTTTTTATGGCTCGTGATTAAAGTAAGAAACAAGTCTCTGATTAGATTATTCTTTCCCCCCCATAGACCTCTGTCCTTCCCATTTCCAAGAATGCTGTTTTATTTCTGCAGTCAATCTAACTCAAACTCCAACACTAAAATACGTGGGTCACAATCTAGAAAGTGCATCCTAAGAAACATTCTGTTTATTCTTTGCCCCAAATTATTTATAATCTCAGCTGTTGACTTTGATATGCATGGCAGGGGGCACAAAAAAAAAAGTGTTGAGACTTGTAAACCCTGCCACTTTTAAAAAGTATTATAGTATCTGTGTGTGGGAAAGTCCACTGAAGTTCTGTTCAGGTTGCATAAGAAAATATATGGGTCTTTAATGATTTTAGTTTGTTGCAATTGCAGATAGCTAAACACAGTCGGCTGAAAAGCAAATTGAGCTCTAAGGAACAGAATTCAAGCTATTGGCTTTCTCCTTCTTCTCTATACTAGTCAGTAATTTAATTATTTGTGAAACTTTTAAACTCAATTGACTCCTATGGAATTTATCCAAGTGGAGGGTGCTTGGTGTTACACTCATTATATCTTTTGGGCTTGATCCAGCAATTAGCAACTCGGCTTTATTCAATCGTAAAGAACTAACTGTGTTTGAAATGCCTGTGTGCAGTGTTTTGTGTCTTTAAATTATCTCTTTTTAAAATTCAGAGCATTTCATCTGCTTCTTATGTGGAAATGCAGTTGGAACTATCAAGTTCAAATTAAGGGAAAAATTTTTTTTGTCTCTTGTAGCTCTTTAAATGAATTTATTGGATGGGGATTTAAAAACTCAACTGTGATGAGTAGAGCTCAAAATTAAAATGCTTCCATATAAATAACATCGGAGGGTTGTTGCTCAGCTGCTAGGTTGTGTCTGACTTTGCAGCCCCACAGACAGTAGCATGACAGGCTCCTCTGTCCTCCGCTAACTCCCATAGTTTGCTCAAACTCATCTCCATTGAGTCAGTGATACTATCTAAAAATCTCATCCTCTACTGCATCCTCCTCCTTTTACCTTTAATCTTTCCCAGCACCAGCATCAGGGTCCTTTCCAATGAATCTGCTCTTCACATCAGGTGGCCAAATTATTGGAGCTTCAGCTTCAGCATCAGTCCTTCCGATGAATATTCAGGAGGTAAGCGCTCATAAATCAGAAAGTCTGATGTTAAAAATAGATGTAAGTCTAGAACCTTGCTCTGGCAGTTAGATGCCATCTACTGGCTGTAGTTACTGTTTGATACAAGTAGCCATCATTTCAACGCAGAGGGAGAATCAATCACCAGGGCCTGTTGTTAAAATGCAGCATTATATGGCATAGTAATTTTGTGAAAATCAATAAGCATAGCTACATTTTGAAATTCAGATTGTGTTTTTTAAAAAAACTCCTATGAACTTAGTCTTCTGTATATTTAACTTTTTAAAAAAAATTTTAGTCTCCCAGGGATACCATGTTGCAGGACCACCTGACTGCTATTGATTCTACAATCTAGCTTTTTTCCAGATATATTATTAAGTACAGGCATCAGAATATAGTTCTTTGGTCTTTGAACCTTATTACATTTTGCAAAAGCAGTCAGATCCTAGCTGTTCTCCGTGTAGAATGTATTCAGTGCCAACGAAGATGTTTCATGTCCTACTGACACACTCAGACTCTGTTTGCAATTCTCCATTTAGGAATGATTAGCACTGGTATCTAGCATGAAATTAAATATATAAACCAATCTCTTGTCCTTCACATGTGTGAATTCTAGCACTGGAGTAAGGGGACTGTGTGTGTGCTCTAGGTAGGAATGTACAGTATGCATCACTGAGTTAAACAGTTCCTGGGTATCTTAAATTAGAGGCAAACATACATATAGACATTCTGCCAGTGTTCTAGAACAGGTGTTGCTTGACTGCAGCCCACAGACCAGATCCAACCTACCCCCTGTTTTTGTAAATAAAGTTTTATTGGCACCCAGCCACACCCATTTGTTTACATTTGTTTGTCTAAGCATCCTGTTTGTTGCTTGGTGAAGCCGAGTCACTGAGACAGACACCCCAGGGCCCAATAAGCCTACAGTATTTACTCTTTTGGGCTTTCACAAAATTTTTGCTGACTCCTCTTCTAGAAACTTAGACTCTTTATTTCATTAAGGCTATCTTTTATTTAAAATTCTAAATCAGCATCTTTGCTTCAGTCAGCAGAAACTTCCCCACAGCTCTGGGTTGCCCCATGAGAGATGGTTCTGACCAAAGAAGCAGGGCGGTGGGGTGGTGGACAACCTGCTCCTGGGCAGCTCCTGGCTGGATGGTCCGGGCTGGTCAGCTCCGGGCTTCCAGTGACGGCCCAGGGCTGCCCTCTAGGGCCCAGCGCTGGGGAGGGTTTGCTCCTGAACTGAGCGGAGGGGCTATTTTCCTTTGCTTTTTGGTGTCCGGTGGCTGAAATATATGCAGAAACGTTGTTAATAAAATCGACCTTCGTGTTCATTAAGCTAGAACTACCAGCGGCTGTGGAGGGAAGCGCTTTCTCACATTTGGTGAATTGTCAGCAGCTTTGCTTGGTGCAGACCATAACCACTTAAAACAGCTTCACCAGGTCCCAGGATCAGAGGAGCCAAAAAGGGAACAAGTCAGAAATACATGAAAACCAAAAGTCGATTTGTCATTTTAGAAAAATAAAGTCAAATAGGCCAATTGACAGGAATTTGGGGAAATGATATTTTCATATATTCAATACTGTTGTAATGTAGAAAAGAGATTCAGGAAACCCCAAATGGTAATTTTTCAAATGCCCCATTTATACTTGAGAACTTTCTTTTCGTTGAAACTACCTCCATTGGTGATAACAGTGGATAAAACAATTTATACCATGTCTTTCAAGGTCCGTTTGGGGGGCGTTATCATGTTCTATGGTAGAGAGAGGGAAAGCTATCATTTATCTCTTACGTCAATGAAAAGAAAGACAAGATTCAGAACAGGATGTGTCAGAATTGAACTGGGTTTGGATGACAACTGTTTCCTGGCCATGTGATGTTGGGGTGAATTATCTCTTGGGGTAAAAAATCTCAGCCTCAAATTCTCTCAGCAGTCAAAGGAAGATACTCAGCTCTTGGATTTGTCATCAGGACCATAGGAGAAGACGTATGCAAAACAGCTAACTGTCTTCTCCCCTGTTGTGCGGTGAAATGTGAGTGATGCTCGTGAGTTACTCCGTGTGTCTTGGGACCCCTGACACACAGTATATAGTTTCCTCATGAGTGCATGTGTGCTAAGTCAGTTCAGTCGTGTCCGACTCTGCGACCCTATGGTCTGTAGCCCTCCAGTCTCCTCTGTCCATGGGAGTCTCCAGGCAAGAATACTGGAGTGGGTTGCCATGCCTTCCTCTGGAGGATCTTCCCGACCCAGGGATCCAACCTGGGTCTCTTATGTCTCCTGCACTGGCAGGGAGGTTCTTTACCACTAGCTCCACCTGGGAAGTCCACAGTTTCCTCACATTTTAATACGTTTAATAATTTGACTAGGCTAGCCCAGGGGTTCCCATTTTTGGCTGTAATTCACATTACCTGGGAAATTACATACACAGACACCCCTCCAACTGCCTGCACCCTGCCTCATGGCAAGCCGATCAGGGTTTCTGTTGCCTGAGACCCAGGTATCCATATCTTTGGTTCTGACATTTCCACTAAGTTCTTCTTCCTCTTCTGTCCGCCCCCCCGCCCCCCCATAGTTTCTATGTCTTTGTGGAAATTCTCCTTCTCTTGAGGCGTGTTGTCAGCCTTCCACACTAGATCTTTTGGCACCTCTTTTTCTTTTAAATTTGACAGTGAAATCATTTTAGATTCACAGAAAAGTTGAAAGAACAACACAGAGGGAGCCTGCGTACCCTACACAGGGCTTCCTCTACTATTCACTTTGTGTGTAAAACAGTCCGATCGCCAAAACTCAGAATTCACATTTGCACATTATTGTCCACTAAATTGCAGGTGTCATTTAGATGTCACCAGACCTTTTCAGCGATGTTCTTTTCCAGGATCCCACCTCATATTTAATTGTCACGTTGCCTGAGCCTCCCCAGTCCGTGAGAACGCCTGAGTCTTGGTCTTTGATAACACTGACACTTTTGAAGGTACTGACTTTTGCAGATGGTCCCTCAGTTTAGGTTTATCGAGTGTTTTCTCTTTAGATTGAGCCTATATGTTTTTAGCAAACACTGCAGGAGCGACGTACTTATCTCAGTGTACTATGACAAGGGTACACCATGCTGATGGGCCTTACGTGACTGGTGATGTTACCCTTGATCGCTTGGTAAAGGTGATGTCATCTGCAATTCTCCAGGGTGAAGTTATCATTTACCTCTTTGTAGTTAAAAAACCTCTTTTGGAGAGACATTGAACTCTGCAAATATCACACTTCTCAAAACTTCTGTCCACTGACTTGAGCAGGCATCCGTGAGTCTTGCGTTGGGAAGATCCCCTGGAAGAGGGCATGGCAAACCCACTCCAGTATCCTTGCCTGGAGAATCCCCATGGACAGAGAAGCCTGGCGGGCTCCATCGTCTATGGGGTCACAAAGAGTCGGGCAGGACTGAGTAAGCTCAGCACATGGTAGGCAGGATGTGTGTGTGATCAGTCACTTCTGTCCTGTCCCAACTCTTTGCGACCCCCTGGACTGTAACCTGCCAGGCTCCTCTGTTCCTGGGATTTCCCAGGCTAGAATACTGGAGTGGGTTTCCATTTCCTACTCCAGGGGATCTTCCTGACCGAAGGAGCGAACCCGTGTCTCCTGAGTCTCCTGCATTGGCAGGCAGGTTCTTTACCACTGAGCCACCTGGGTAGGCAGGATAATGGCCCCCAAAAGATGGATACCCACATTCTGATCCTCATAAACTGTGAATATGTTGGACTACATGGAAAAGGGGAATTAAAGTGGCAGATGGAATTAAAGTTGCTGGTCAGATGATGGTAAGAAAGGAAGATTATGCTGGATTATCCTGGTAAACCCAGTGTAATCACAAGGGTCCTTCAAAGTGGGACAGGGAGGCAGAAGAGAAGAAGTGGAGATGGAGATGGGGTGATAAAGCAGGGTCACAGAGCCCCCAGGCGCTGGCTGTGAATATGGAGGAAGGGCGCCCCCAGCCAGAGGGACAGGTGGCCCGGAGGTCACTGAACCTGACAGCACAGCCCACTGGAGACGTTTTCCCTCCTTTTATTTTTTTTTTTTTGTTGTTTTTTATTTATTTATTTATTTATTTTTATTTTCTCCTTTTAACTCTTAGAATCTGCTCACTGGATCAGTGGTCCTGATAGCAGTTAGCTACTAACAGTGACCCATGACAAGTTTCCACCGGTTCCCGATTTCCTATAAAATAAGAACAAGGTACTTGGAAACATATCTGTTAGAAGATTTGACTGATGAGTCCTGTGTTCACGCCCCAAACTTTGCTGGGACAATGTCCAGAGTCCATGATGGTGAGTTATATCTCAGCTCTCCATTGTTGGAAAAAATATTTTGGTCTTCCTGTCCAGTTCCAAGGTTTAAGTTTTTGTGTCAGGTTTGAATTCCTTTGACATTTCTCTTACAGGGAGGTTGTTTGCAACTTAAGTAAACCCACCTGGATTTCTGGCACGTATCTTAGTGTTTTCTTTTATTAATGTTCGTGTGTAATGGCTATGATTCTCAACAGGGGATCAGGTGTGCCCCCCGAGGGACTCATGGCAGTGTCTACAGATCTTCTTGTTTGTCACACACGGAAGACAGAAGTATTCCTGGCATTCAGGGATTCTGCTAAACTTCCCACAATGCACAGGGTGTGCCCCGCCTCCAACAGAATTATTTGGCCCCAAAATATCAATAGTGTTGAGGTTGAGAAATGTTGGCCTAGGGAAAGCACATCTAAAAACATTTTTTTTAACTTATGCTTAATTTTAGATGAATTTTATAGCTTTTCATCATGCTTTATATTCTTATTAATTAAATGATGCTTGTCTTCTTTTTAATTAGCATTAAATAACTTCCCCTATATCCCATTGGGCTTCTCAGAAAGTAAAGAATCTGCCTGCCATGCAAGAGACCCAGATTTTATCCCTGGGTTGGAATGATCCCCTGAAAAAGGGAATGGCAACCCACTCCAGTATTCTTCCCTGGAGAATCCCAAGGACAGAGGAGCCTGGCGGGCTACAGTCCATGGAGTCGCAAAGAGACACGACTGAGCAACTAACATATTCCATGGCTATAGAAAGATTTGTTCAGATCTATTTAAGACTATGATGACAGTCCCTTTGGGGCAGAAATCTTCAGTAAAACTGATCTGTGCTCCAGGGACAAGCAGCAGCAGGCATCTGGGTGCCATCACCATGAATGTTCCCAATAACAGTCTCCTGGAAGCATAAAGCAAGATCACAGGACACCAACAAAGACTGATTGTTCTGAAGATACAGATGCAAAGTGCATCTCAGTCGGGTCCCAGAAGGCAGAGAGGTCAGTAGGCACTGCCACTCTGCTTCCTGAGTAGCGGAGGACGATGAGAAGCCAGATGACAATATTGCTACCGTCAAGACTGAAGAAAGGCAATTCATGGATGAGGTGTTAATTTCAAATGGGATCTTCACTGCTGGTGGAGAGCCTTTGCTCTCAGCCAGATCCCGCGCTTCTGCCAGTTCAGCCAAATGCAGTGAAGGGAGGAGATAAGGGCGGAGAGAGGGCAGAGCTGACAGATGGCAGTTGGTGAAGAGCTGAGTCAACATAAATTATATCTCAGCAGTGAGCAGGGAAGCGGGAGGGCGTGTGCCAGGGCTTGGCTTACCTTGGAGCTGGTGCATGCGCCAAAGCACAGCCGGCAGACCACTGGGCATCTCTCAGGGCTGGGAAGCAAGTGCAAAGGGGGAGAGTCACCCTTTGTGGGAAAGCCACCTGGATTTCACTTAGTGGGGAGGAATGTATTTGAAATGATACTTAAAAGTCATGAACATTTGAAATATTGGAAAGCAACAGTTATAGACTATAGACAACCAAGGGGAAAAATTGCTGAGAACGATGTTGTTTAGTCGCTAAGTCATGTCTGATTCTTCTGTGTCCCCATGGACTGTGGCCTGTCAGGCTCCTCTGTCCTTGGGATTTCCCAGGCAAGAATACTGGAGTGGGTTGCCATTTCCTTCGCCAGGGAATCTTCCCGACTCAGGGATCGAACTTGAGTTTCCTGCATTAGCAGGAGGATTCATTACCACTAAGCCACCAGGGAACCCCACTAATAACTATATATGATTAATATGCAGATACTACTTGTAAGTATGTCTGTGATTAAATACTTGGAAACAAGACTCACCAGTTCAAAATCCACCTGTTTGATTGTGTCTGAAATAAATGTAACTGTTATTTTCTGAGGTTGAGGAGAGTTCATCTAAGTCACATATGAAATGTCCATATAATCAAATTTTTCATCCTGTATATTTGACACTTCTTAGAGATTATATAATTACACAGTAACATTAACTTTCCAAAATATCAAGGGAAATAAAAAGTCAACCTGTCAACCTTAATACATAATAATAATATACAATACAAAGTAATATAACATAGACATGAATAGACATATGAATGACTGGTAATTATTGCTTTAGGAGTTAAGTAAAATGGAAATATGACAAGTATCAGGTGCCTGTGAGGTAAAATTCTTTTAACAAAATCTCTGAGGGAAGATTTTTTTTAAAAATTAACTTAAAAAATCTGTAACTTAGAAAAGTCTGAGTTTTCTTCAGTGTATTGAAGCTTATAAACCAGAACCAGAATATCGACCAGCAGGTGGCACTAATAGAGAAACCAATGGTCCCTGAGATTTTTCAAGGGAATTTTAAAATTATAGAAGGGGAAACTTCCGAAGTGAATATAAAACAGGTTAAAATCTTGCATCTCCATATATACCTCAAAGCAAAGAAATGGATTTGGGGAAAAGGAATAGAAGGCTATGACATATGCTCCCTCCTTTTTCCTCTCATTTTGAATTACTGTTGACTGGTGGACAAATTTTATGTCTTGAAGATTGTCTCTCTAATCCACAAATATATTGTCTCAAGTTTCTGTGAAAACCCTTCTTAGAGATGCTATTGTAGCAATTGTTCAGATTGGACAAGGTGCAGGCAAGACCTCACAGGGGACCAGCAGAACACTGACAGGGTGACTTTCGTAAGCAGCTCTTTGTGGCTCAGAAAGACGTGGGCTGCCCTCCTGGACGTCCCCACCATTTGAGGGTTTTGTGTCGGACCAACACTTGGTGAAGGCAGAAAACGGTATTTAATATTTGATAAAGTCATCCTCAGCCGAGGTTTCATGGCAGGTGTGCTCTACTTAGAGCGTCAGAAGGAATATGTAGAGGCAAATACATTAAAAATCATCAGACATTCTCATAACCGCTCCTGAGGTGTCTCTGAAGGGTAATTACCTTGTGCCCAAGTTGGAAATGAAATGGGGGAAAACATTTTCATACGAAAGTGCAAGAAATGATTTTACTGTTGGCGGGAGTTGTAAGCTCCAGATGCATTATTATTATTATTATTTTTTGCTACTTCCAGCTTCTTTCTCCCCTTTTTATCCAGATGAGTTCTGCATTATATACAGGACTTGACAGAGGAACAATAAGAGACTTTAATAATTCATATCTGAGAGGAGTGAGAGAAGGGCACTTCTTGTTATGAGGACATCAAATGGATTGCTTATTCTAACACCTAGGAAATGCTACGGACCATTCTAGTTCCTACTGAAAAGGCCTGTTCTTTTCTGTCTTGGAAATTTCTGATACTGGAGGGTCAGTGATTCTTGGCCAAGAACCTCTTTGCTAAATTGTCTGTGCTCCTTTGGAGTTTCAGCTGAAGATATGGGTGTAATTTTGTCAGCTAGTGGGAGGAGAAAAGGGAGGGGAGGAGAGGAAGGAAGAACCTTGGAGAGTCAGAAAGGTCATCGCCCCGTCGTGCTCTCTGCGTGCTCTGATGTGAACTGGCAGTGGCCTCCTGCCCCAGGAAATACCATCGCAAGCGGCCTCAGCCCAACACTGCTGAACAAACTTAACGTGTGTGCTCCTTTCTCTGGACCACGTTCCGTCATCTGAATCTGAAATGGCAGCTGCGTCGAAACATGTTTGTGTTATGTAGACCTAATTCCAGTTTTTAAAAATGCTGATTCAAAGCCCTGTGTAACCAACCCGCAGCAATCAGTCACGTTTGTCAGTTTCTTTGACTAATCACACCAGGACTGGATTCCATGCCATCCATGCCACGTGATAGAGAAGCTGTGTTTTCTGAATCATTGATGATAGAAACTACCATTTATTGGACTTACAACATCCAATTCTATAGCAGACTAGACATGAGGTGGGGATGGGGGAGGGGTGGGTTGGTTTGCTAAAGTCCTGCTGAATTGTAATAGATTAAAACAAACGCTTGTTCAAGCAGTTACCCTTTAATCTGTGGACTCATACAGGGTCCTAGCATAAGGAGTAAGGAATGACCCATGACCACACGTGTGTATGTGTTGGTGTATGTTTGTGTTACACAGTACAATTTATGATCCCCAAGGGAAACAACAAATATGATAACAATGGCAATAGAATAAAATGTTTGTGTATGATTCTGGTTCCACCCCTTGGAAAAATCATCAATCTCCTGTAACATCAATACCTTCCTGTATAGAATGAGAATAGTTATGATCCCTACTTTATAGGGGTGTTGTAAATATAAAATGAGATTAGTGATGTCAAGTACATCACATAGTTCCTGGCATGCACTATGTGCTCAGTAAATGTCACATAGTTTTACTATTACTGCCTTGAAATACCATTCCATTGTATGAGTAATTAAAATCGTGTAGAATGGTAAATTTATTTGCTTCAAAATGCATTCATAGTTTATTAAGTAAAAGGTTACCAAGACAATATAACTAGTTCCATTTTTCTAAAGAAAATCTATCAAAAAAGCATGTGAATATATATACATCATTAACATTGAGCAATGCAGGTTATCTGTGTGTTTTTTTTTTCTTCTGTGTATCTGTATCTTCTAATTTTCCTTGTGACTGTGACCTGCATGAGTTTTCCTTCACAACTGAACAGTGTCATGATTGACACCAGAGGGCGCTGATGCTTGTGAGTTTCTTTGGGCTAATTTGAGGGTGGAGCCCATGATGAGCTGTCCAGGGGCTGAAGAAGGCAAGAGCCTCAGCCCAGAAGAAGGAAAAGAATGGTAGCTCCCTCCAACAAGCGAACAAAAAAACTAATACCTGCACATTAGGAGCTACTGATGCCAGGATCCCTCCCCTGGCAATTTCTATCTCACTCTCTGCAGCAGGTCCAGGCTATTCCAGTGCATAACCAGTACAGCAAGGTCCAGAAGCCTAAGGAAACTGAAAGCCATCTGATCCCAGGCGCCAGGCAGGATCAGGAGGAGATTTGCCTGCAGTTCTCATTCCCTCAAAGATGTGGTCCATCTGCCCCTGCTCCACAGCAGCAAGCCTCCTTCCTGCCTCTCCTGGCCCCCTCCTCAGCTCTGGGAAGGACCAGGGCTCCCGGGTCTCCTCCACCAGCCCCAGAGCACAGAGCAGGGGTGGCCCTGAGAGGACCATGCGGACCACAGTCAACCCTGCTCCCTGCAGAGGCTCCACGTAGTGAGTTCTCCCCAAAGCCGAGGCTTTCTCGTTCTTCACTGCAGAACCAAGCTCCCAAAGATGCCCATGGCATGATGAAGCTCCTGACTCACAGCTCCCCCTGCACCCTACTTCTGGCCATAGAGAACAGTGTCTGGAGCTCGGGGTAGCTTGGGGTGGTGGGAAGCCTGCAGTCTGATTCCTTGGGCTGCATGACTTGGGGCAAGCAGACCCGACAGCTCAGGAAGCAGGCAGGGGAGAGAAGTAGGTTGAGGATGGAGGGGAGCGTCATCAGTGGCTGTGGCTGTGATCCTCTGCCCACGAGCGTGGAAGGCTGGCAGGGCTCTGCCCTCTCCAGTCCAGCCCCCCTCACGCTGCATCCTTCTGGACCTTGGCATCCTGCTGAGTGTTGGGTTTGCCTGGGGGTGAATGACCGAAGAGGACAGATGTCCTGAGGTGTGCAGTCCCCATTCTCCTGGTGTGTGAACAGAATATCAGCCTCTTCTGGAGTTTTCCAGACAGCCACATGCAGAATATAGGACGGATGTAACCACATCATGGTTTAATGAAGATCTCGATTCCACACTATTTTCCTATCTCTTCTCTCCCCTCAGCATAACCCAACTGATGCTGACTTGAGTAAAATGGGAGAGCAGGGCCCAATGGTAGTTAGAAAATTTCCCCAGAATTTCGTTGGTTTGGTTTCATCACTGAAGGCAAAGGAGCTTTACCTGCTGTCTTCTCTGGGATCACTTCCGGCAGGTTTGTGGTAAAGATCTGGTGGACTGTGGCTTGGAGAACCCTGGGGAAAGTAAGCTTTGTGCATCCACCATCCCAGTTAGTTACCAATAGCTGCATGGCATACCAGCCAGACCCTAGGGACGTAAAACAACTGGTTACCCTTTCTCACCGTGCTGTGCAGTGGCTGTGGGGTGGCTGGGGCTCTTCTGATGACCTCCTGGGTACAACCAGGACAGCCTTTCTGTCTATTTGATCTTTCCTCTTGGGCTTCTTCCAATCATGATGGTCTCAGGGCAGCATCCAGAGATAACCTGGCAGATGGTCTCAGGGAGCATAGGCAGAAGCTAAAAGGCCTTCTGGGGCCTCAGCTCAGGAACACGAACATCACCTCCACTGCCTGCGATCGGTCCAGGCCAGCCGTGCGGGAAGCCCTCCATCTCTTAATGGAAGAAGTGGCAAAACACTTGGGGCCATATCTGATGTAGCACAGGGTTTCTCGTTCGGGGCACTAATCAACATTTTGAGACAATTAAATCTTTGTCAAGTTGGGTGGGGAGCGGGGGGTGGGGGAGAGGACACTCCTGAGCATCATAAGATCTTAGCAGCATCGCTGACCTCTGTCCACCAGATGCCAGGAGCATCCTCACACCCCAGCGGTGGCAGCAGAACTGCCCCCGGACCTCGCCAAGTGTCCCCAAAAAGGAGACCAAATCTCCCCCAGGAGAGAATCACTGATCTGTTGGTGTGGATTTCTTTTTCTAAGATGGATTCTCTGTTTCTCGGTGTCAGCACCTACTTTGTCGGGACAGCACTGACTCAGGTCTGCTTGTATAAGTTAATATCTCCATGGGGACTAACTCACCTGGCCAGAACAACAGATTCCCCTGCCAAGGTGTGGATAGACTTGGGGTCCCTCTGCTGAGCAACATGAAATGCCCCATCACACATGGACTCTCATGAGCATTAGGAAGCAATCAGCTTCTCTTGCCTTCCTCCTTCCTTCCTTCCTTCCTTCTTTTTTGTTGCCCACAGTCACATCCAGTGTCTTTTTCAGGCTCTATGGGGCTAGGACAAGCTGGTGGAGCCACTTCAAGTGACAAGGGACAAGAGTTCAGTCTGTGGATGGGCATGGAAGAAGCATTTTCCAGGTCCCTAGGATGTGAGTTACTTCATTTCTGTTCACACACTTAAAAGATTGACCACCTGTGACATTCCTAAGTCACACAGTTTGGGGCTCATGTTTGTGGAATGGTATTTTATATGGCAGCTCTTTGTAATTTCAACAATTATTTCTTCCCAAGGAATGATAAATTTTCAGTTTTTTTCTTCACTGTTCCCTTCTCCCAAATACCAGAGATGTAGTTAATCATTACCAAAGAACAGCTATCTTAATGTCTCCAAATGCTGGATGCATTTCTGGTTTGCAGATGGCATCTATACCCATGCTTTAACAACCCAGCTTTCTTTCCAGGTTGGCGGGGCTGTTTGTGATGATGCTAATGTCAGCTGAGAGGTGTTGCTGACACCATTATTTCTTGAAAGAGACTGAAGGACCCAGCATCTTGGTGTTCAGAAAGCATCCCGTTTTGTCGCCTCGGTTCTTTGATGTTGCCTGGCATCATTGAACTGTGAGGAGCTGAGAGGAAATTCACATTCCACTGAAAATACACTTTGCTCAACAAAGAAGGAACATAATATGGGGGGAGAACGTTCTGTTTACGGAACCTGACCCACAGAGGGGCCAGTGGTCAAAACCTCCAGCAGGACTCCACCAAGATTATGAGACCCAGAGCGAAGCCCTTTCACCACTCACCTCAGAGAGGAAGGGCTCACCAGCTTTCTTTCTCACTGAAAACAAGAAGCTGATTTGGGAAAGCGGAGCCAGGTTGCACGAGTTATGTGACAACGCTAACAACAGCCACGGCGCTGTCTTCACAGCCCTGATGAACTGCTGCCAGATTTTAATTGGAACCTACCCATGAGAAAGACTCTTTTGACATCTATAAATAATCACAACACAGCGGAAATGTAGCAGCTATAGAAATAGTTACAGCAAATAAGAACTTCCTTTGGAAAGCTGCAAAGTCTTTTTTCCTTTTTTCTCTCTCCACCCCTCATCAAGTCTTCCTGTTGGTTCATATCCCAGCTTCCTTGTCTCGAATGAGTGTGTGTGTGTGTGTGTGTGTGTGTGTGTGTACTCGTGCACGCCCAGTCGCTCAGTCATGCCCGACTCTTCGTAACCCCATGGACTGTAGCCCTCCAGGCTCCTCTGTCCGTGGGATTCTCCAGGCAAGGACACTGCAGTGGGTTGCCATTTCCCTCTCTAGGGGATCTTTCCGACCCAGGGATCGAACCCCCATCTCTTGCAATTCCTGCATTGGCAGTTGAATTCTTAATCACTAGTTCCACCTGGGAAGCCCTTGTCCCTAAAATGACCCCCTAACCTACATTTGTTAATACTGGCCATGCAACATTTGTTCACTTCTGTTCTTCAAAACGGGCTGTGGTATTATGTGCCTTGGTTTTTAAAAGTTTGTGTATGTGATTTAAAATTTCATTTTTATTAACATGGTGGTTTAGGTCCTTAAGCTCTGGGGGTGGAGCGCTATTGAAGTCACCAGACTGGTGTCTGTTACCCTCCCCAGGCGTTGTTTACTACACCCCGCCTGTCATTCACCCCAGCTGTAAGACTTCAAAACAAAGGTCACATCAGATCTTTGAGATGCACGCGTCCTGTGGGAAGGGTTAAGACTTGTTCTTCAACAGCCACAGACCTCTTCCAGTACTTCGAGAACCCAAGGACCTAGCACCAAGGAGAATATGTGGATTGAAAATAATTTAACATTGAAAGATCTCCAGGCAGACTCAGGCTGTCATCTTTAAACAAAGCATGGGCTTCAGTGTTGAGTTCTTTGTTTTTCAAATAGTTAAACAGTCTCACATGTGGCCAGGTGAGCCCATTTCACCAGGTCCAGCATGTTGGGGGGGGCGGTGTTTAGGTATTTTCAGTCACATAAGGCATGATTGTATCATGTTAGGTAGAAGCACGATATTTTTCAGTCTTTATTTGGAAGTTAAATATGATCCGAGAGGTATATCAAATGGCAAGTCAATGGTAGATAGACTGTTGTTTTTTCAACCGTGTCAAGCTGGATCTTTCTTTTCTAGAATGTTCTGTGCTGTATGATTCTGAATTAGGAATTGGCCGAAAGACCGATTTGCAGGAGGAGGAAGCAGAACAGCTGCTGTCACCCTGGGATGGTGTGGTGGGGTTACACAGATGCAGAGATGCTGGGGTCTGAGGTTTGGCCTTTGCTCTCCACCCCACGTGTGCTTTTCCAGACTGATGACCCTGGGGGACAGCAGCAGGGCCAGGCCTGTCCCCGGATGCATGGTGGTGCACCCACGGGGGTGTTGATATACCAGAGTCTTGCCTTGTTCAAAATATTTTCTCAAGCCAACTGAAGGAATTTTGAGTCCCAAGTGATGAGGGAAGCGTGCCCATCTCAGGAAACCCAGACAACTGCTGGGGATCAGTGATAGTCGAAGTGAATGTCACTCAGTCGTGTCTGACTCTTTTTATAGACCTCATGGACCATACAGCCCATGGAATTCTCCAGGCCAGAATACTGGAGTGGGTAGCCTTTCCCTTCTCCGGGGGATCTTCTCAGGGGATCGAACCCAGGTCTCCCGCATTGCAGGTGGATCCTTTACCAACTGAGCTATCAGGGAAGCTATCAGGTGATTGGTCATAATAGATGGCATTTATTGATCACCAACTATAGGCCAGACACAGGGCCTTATATACCTTATGTAATTTGTTTCCCTCGAAAAACTTTTGAAGTAGGTACAGTTGTCATCAAGTTTTGCAGGTGAAAAAATTTGGGGGTTTAGCTCAGAGCTGAAAATGCATATTCTTAACAATGGATATTATATGTATATATACACATATGTATATGTATATTCCCTGGTGGCTCAGATGGTAAAGAATCTGCCTGCAATGTGGGAGACCTGGGTCCAATCCCTTGGTTGGGAAGATCCTCTGGAGGAAGAAATGGCAACCCATTCCAGTATTCTAGCCTGGGAAATGCCATGGACAGAGGAGCCTGGTGGGACTGTAGCCTGGCTACACTCCACTTGTCACATATTAAATCTATTTGTTTGCATGTCAGTGTCTGCCACTAGAATATGATAGTCCAAGCTCAACAAGTGCATCCTTTTCATATTTCTCTGTTAATCACACGGTCTGAAAACAAGATTTATGATAGATATTTGTAGAATAAATGGACAAATAAAAGTGACTGTGATGGGAAATGTGATCGGCCTTGGTAACATAGATCAAGAAAAATTGTTAGTGACCCTTGCAGTGGATGTCTGTTCACATGGTCAGGATGTGAACCTAGCTACATTAAAGAATTCAGAAAGATTACAGATTACAGAGTGGGCTGATTGATGTTGATGGGCATAGTAGTGATAGAAATGTTTATTATCTAGGTTACCTCACATTTTGACCAAGGAGCACCCGGGCAGGGCACTAATTTTACAGAAAAAGCATAGAATACCTTGAAACGTGGCATTTATTTTTACTTTAGGGAGCACAGACATCTTCTCAACGGTAGGGGGAGCAAGGTGCAGAAAAATGTAAAATTGTAGCTCAAATAAGAAGCTCTCTGAGTCACCTAGGGATAAAAGCATGAGAAAGTGATTTTACATGAAGCAATCTGAAAATGGGGTGTTGATAAATTTTAAAGACTGACTCTCCTGTTGAAAATGGTTTTGGAATTGCTCACCAGAGCAATTCTAGCACAAAGCAGTTCAGGGAAGATTTCACAAGGATCAATGTAGGTGTTCAATAAGGATAAAGCCGGATAGATGGTTTTTAACCTAAATCAGATGATTCATCCTTCAACAGTGGTAAAATTCCCACCGTGTTTATGCCAATTAGACCCAGCCTTGAACCTTTTATCATGGTCTATGGAAAACCAGAATTGAAGTGAATGTTACTGATGCTATTTAAATGAAGTGCATGAAATAGTGTTATAAGATAAAATGTGTGTTGCTATTGCTATGTTTTTGTTGTGGTTCAGTCGATAAGTTGCAGCATGCCAGGCTCCTCTGTCCTCCTCTATCTTCCAGAGTTTGCTCAAATTCATGTCTATTGAGTTGGTGATGCTATCTAACCATTGCTGTGTTTTGCTTAGGATTATATTCCTCTGTGAAATTCAAGAAGTTCATAGACTGGTTCTAGAAAGACTAAATCAGAGAAAAGCGAGTTCATGTCAAGTGTGTGATCCCCACCAGTGACTGTTCTCAGTGTGACACGCTGAGTTCTTTAAATACTCTCCCTAGCAAATCTTCCCTTAAAAATGTCCCCAACTGGCATGCATTGGAAGAAACATGAGCTCTTTCAAAATTTATTGTGACCATCTCTGAATTTTCTAATTAGAGTCTAGGGGGAAAAAAATCCTGTCTATTCAAACTGAGCAAGTTAGTTGCATAATGAATTATTCCTATTTTATTTTAATTTAATTATGCAAATTTGGTCTGCAATCAATTCCAGGGCCTGTAAAATTGACATTTGTTTGCTTTGTTTTACTTTCAGGGCTTCTTTCAAGTTTCATTAAGCCCACTTGGCAAGGCCCAGAGCTTCTAAAGCATTTAGGTCTTCACTGAGGTTCATAATAGTGACCATACGATGCGTAAGGAGAATACCCACTACTTGATAGGAAAATAAAAATACAGTATCTGAAGTGGCCATGGAGTCTTACGTATCTACTTTACTATTTATAAATATGAGCACCATTTCTCTTAAGCCTGGGCTGCGACAGTATTCTGTGACATAGAAATAAAGTCTTGCTATTTCATGATTTTCTTAAGGTTGCCATCTATATCATAAGAACTATTATCTGCTTGAAGCAAGGGTTTTCTGGCCATGCTGTTTTTGTCCATAGATCTCACGGTAGAGCAAACATGATCTCAAGTACGTTGCAAACATGACCTTGGTCCATGTTGTAGCGGGACCACAGGGACACACATGAACACATCTGAGATCTCCCTTCCACTGTCACTTCTTCTACTCAAAGACCCAGGAATCCTCCTACTTGATAATTCTACCATCAATCCTAATTTTCATTTCAGCAGCCTGATTTCCAAATCTGTAATTCCAGGCCAAGACCCAGACATCAGTCTCAGGCATTCATATCAGTTTCAGGACATAATGGTACAAATACCCCAGATTTTAAAAGTTCCTCAGGCTCATTTTTCTCAACCACCCCCCCCTCCCTTCCTCTGCCCTGAAGATGGATTGCACAGAATTCTTATAAATCAAGAGATATGATGGCTGGGTTATTTATTCTGAGACCTGGTTTAATACCTTATCACTGTCTTTCTTCTAATGAATTAAATATGCTAAACGATCCTGGGCAAGAGAGAAAGCATTTAAGGTTAGACCTGATTGTTGTTAATGTTGTTCTTCCTAACATGAGTAAATGAAATCAGAGATGAATGAAACATGACTGCGACACTTCTGGGACCTCATCATTTTCAGGGGATTGAAAAGGCTTTGCATTCAACCACCAGCTCCAAGGGCTTAGAATCCATAAGAGCCTTTTAGAGTTGGAACTTGCAGTTTCCTTCCAAATGACTGTGGGAGCATGGCTAAATAATTATACATCTCAACCATTGTGTAAAACCAGTTTAATTAACATTTTTCAGGCATGTCACATTTATACAATCACCAAATAATTTTCTAAAATTAGGCTGCATTAGAAATTGCCACTCATCAACTTGAATTATTTTTACTCATGGCCCTCATCATGCCTGAAAGAAGTTTTTTCTTTTTATATCATTTTATTTACTTATTTTTTTACTATTATTTGGTGATTCCATTGAAGATGATTCATCCTCACAGGCTAGCCAGATTCTGTGTTCAATTTATTTGTAAGTGTTATGTTTAATTGCCATTGACTTAATCAAAGCTGGCATTAAAAAAAAGCAGTTATAGTATTATTAAATTTCTTTTTTCATTTACTTTATAATAAAAGAAATCTTGGAAAGCATCCACCCCTAAATCTTGACTTAGAATATATGATAAAAATAAAAGAAAGTTTTTAGGGTCCAATGTTCATGGTATTAAGAAAGGCAGATGTTGCAAACATGCATTTTAATTGTGTTTTGGCAGCACGTGTTTTAAGAAGATATCATTTAATTTACTCTCTGAGAAGACATTTTTTAAAATGGGCACAAATAATTACTATATTATTAGTAAAGTACTCAGATTATTCTTTGGGTTCCTTTAAGCCTATTATAATTATTATCATATGTGTTATTATTATTATGACTTTCATTATAAATGCATTCTTTTTTCCCCTAAGATAGTAATCCCAAGCAAGACTAATAAATCAGGAAATGTTCCTAGGCATAAAGCTGAAATGAAGTTAGGAATACAAATGGAAGGAACTGTACAATAAAATGTGCAAGCGGTGAAATAATATTTTGTGCTCCAAACACATTGAGATGTGTGGTTATATAAGCAGAATGATTAGCATTTAGGTCACCAAATTAGTCTTTTGAATTTTCTTGCTCTATCCAGAATTCTATTTTCTTCCTGACATCATTTGCCAGGCCATATTAACTATAGCATTTTAGCTCCCAGTATTTTCAAATTTTAAATCTCTTACCAATAAATATATCTCTCTGAAAGATTTCTTTAATGGCTCTGATGATGACACTGAAGTTGATAATATCTGTTGAACTTGATCTGTAATGCAAAATTCTTACTTTGATGAATTAGAGAAAAGACCACATTTTATACTTTTGTTTTGACCATTTACCCACTAAAAAGATCTCAAAGAAAGCAAAATGTGAGAAATTCAAATAAAATAATACTGTTTTTTTTTTACTTTATTAGAATATTTGTATTGAAAAAGTAGATTCCCCACCCCCATCTTTTAGTTTGCAGTTTTATGTGTAAATGAAGTATTAGGTTGCATTTATACAGTGCCAAACCATTATTCTGGATGAATCTGGTTTCAGTGACTATCCTCAAGTGACTGGCTACTTAGAAATTTAAAAGCTTAGCCTTTTGGTGCCAATTCATAAAGAATATTCAGATTTATCTTGTTCTTATTTGCATCAGAACAGCTAGGTAATCTTTTGCTTTGCTATGAACATGGGTGTGAAAAAATGGGAATGGGATGCTTTCTTAACAAAGATAAATTATTTTTGCTTCGATACAGTTGATGTTGCAAATTAATGTAGAAGTACATTCAGTTGTCACATCTAGATTCTGGAAAGTGCCCTGCAGCCTTGATAAAATAGCCCTGAGTTCATGCTCCCAGTCCTGGTCCCAGTCCTCAGGGCATGGTGATCAACATGACATTATCCACCTTGCTGGAACCCATCCCAGTCTTATCCCCCTCTACCACACTGAGAGAAGTGATATCCAGGACTTGAACATTTAAACTATTGATAAATGGTTATTGTAAAGCATTATATGAGTCAGCAATTTTGCTCATAAAGAGAGCTTGGCTTAGTTGCTAAGTCATGTCCGACTCTTTGCAAGTCCATGAACTGTAGCCCACCAGGCTCCTCTGTCCATGGGATTCTCCAGGCAAGAATACTGGAGTGGGCTGCTATTTCCTTCTCCATAAAGAGAGCTTAGGGTCAGCGAAAATATGATTAGTTCCATGTAGTGATTCTTCACAGGGGAGAAGCCCTGCTGGTCAAGGTCAGTTATAAAGAGGGCATAGTTAAATGTCTCTATGTGTGTGTGTGTGTGAGTGTGTGAGTGTGTGTGCGTGCGCACTTAGTCCTGTCCAACTCTTTGCGACCCCATAGACCATCAGGCTTATTTGTCCATGGCGATTCTCCAGACAGGAGTACTGGAGTGGGTTGCCATTCCCTTCTCCAGGGGATCTTCCTGACCCAGGGATTGAACCCAGGTCTCCTGCATTGCAGGCAGATTCTTTACCATCTGAGCCACCAGGGAACCAAATTAAATGTCTAATAAATACCAGATGGTATAGAATATACTTTTTGAGTACTTTAATGCCCAAATCATTTTAATCTTGATCCCCAAAATGCTTCTACCACTTATAGAAGGAGATATCTGTCTGTCAACCTACCCCATACATAGATAGTTTGGTTGTTGTTTTTCATTGTTTTGAAACAGGTCACTCTCTGCAATTTGGGGGATTTTCTGGAAAAGACACATTATGTTGTGATGTTGTGTTATGACAATCTAGCTTGTTCAGTTGCATTTTTGCCTTCACACAGTTGCTCAGGCTGGTTCTGCTGTTTGATACACCTATTGTACCTTTTTGCACCAGCTGACACTTTCTTCATTTCTTGAGATTCAGCTGCAGCGTCCATGTCATAGCGCTCATATTTCTTACATTGTATTGAAATGACTGGTCATGTGCCTGTATCAATAACACAATCGCAAACCCCGTGGTCTGAATTGTGCTTGCTTCATAAGATCCAGCCTTCCTACCTTGCACGGTGCCTACATGCCTCCTATGTGTGTGTGTTAGTTGATTAGTCATGTCTGACTCTTAGCAGCCTATGGACTATAGCCCGCCAGGCTCCTCTGTCCATGGGATTTTCCAGGCAAGAATACTGAAGTGGGTTGCCATTCCCTTCTCCAGGTGATCTTCCCGACTCAGGGATAGAACCCAGGTCTCCTGCATTTCAGGCAGATTCTTTACCATCTGAGGACCACAGAAGCCCTAAAAATCTGAACTGATTTGAAAATGAATTTGGTTACCCAGAGGACAGCGGCTTCAGCTAAAGTTGTTTGTTCCTACAGGTGAAATTGTTTTCTCTTAAGTTATAAGCTATGTAAAATGGGAGTCAGGCAATTATCACATAAAGCAATGGCCAAAGTCCTACATTGAGACAAAGTAGTTTTTTGGCCTGTCTGGCTTAGATGGACCTAACAGACCAGTTACAACAACTTGTGTACTTTCTCCCTTTGAAAGCATGGATATAGTTTAAAGATACTTGAGTTTCTCATCAGAAACCAATTCTTTGTAAATATGCAGATACATTTCTCTCCTTCCATTATTAAACATTATTAGACATTTAGCAGTCCCTAGTATCAAGTGGATTAATTTCAATAATACATGGTTAGTTTGAATTTCTTAAATATGGGAAAATATTCAGCCATGCATTTGCTGAAATAGTATTTTCTAAGGACTAAAAATTAGCACAATGTTTCATTTTAAAACACTTGTCTTATAAAGAAAGGTGAGCACTGAAGAACTGATGCTTTTGAACTGTGGTGTTTTGAGAAGACTCTTATGAGTCCCTTGGACTGCAGGGAGATCCAACCAGTCCATCCTAAAGGAAATCAGTCCTGAATATTCATTGGAAGGACTGATATTGAAGCTGAAACTCCAATACTTTGGCCACCTGATATGAAAAACTGACTCATTTGAAAAGACCCTGATGCTCAGAAAGAATGAAAGTGGGAGGAGAAGGGGACAACAGAGGATGAGATGGTTGGATGGCATCATCGACTCAATGGACATGAGTTTGAGTAAACTCTGGGAGTTGGTGATGGACAGGGAAGCCTGGCGTGCTGCAGTCCATGGGGTCCCTAAGAGTGGGATACCACTGAGCAACTAAACTGAACTGAAAGTTACCATAATGTTTCATTTTAAAACACTTGGCTACATACAAATAATCTGTAAACAAGTGTAACTAAGTGCTTGTGAAACAGAAAAACGTTCCCAGCTTAACTTTATCTTTTCTGTCTTTTTGCAGGATGTCACCTCTTCTACACCTGGATCTGCCCACTTTTTTCCTCTCTTGTGGGTGACAGTCAACCGTCTCACCCTTAGTGGCCTTGGCCACAGTGTAGGATCAGAAGCTCAGGTAAAGTGGCACAGGTGCTGATACAGGGCACGGGCTTTATGATGCTCTAGGTGGATGTGCTTAAGCTTTTTTAGTCTTTTGACAGTAACATTATGAGTATAGGGAAAAAAAACCCCAAACCTATTATCTTAGTACTGGTTTAGCCAAATATTCTGTTTGCCATATAGGGCCATATTCCAGGCTGACACTGTTGTTGGGGTGAGGGTTTTTGGAAGCCCATTTAAACTTGAATAAATATATCCGAGATGCTAGAGACGTGAAAGAACTCTGGCTCATGGATGCAACCTAAATTCCCAGGGTTGGGCCATTTATAGCTCCTGCTGTGATTCTTGCCCAGAGGGACCCACCACAGAAAATGAGCACACCGGAAGAGGTTGCTCCTCAAGTCTTCGGAGGTGTCAGGCAGCTGTTTGACTAAAATTATTAGTACAAGTGGACTCCCCAGTTTCTGGTGACTTAACAGAAAGTGTTAGTTCCTCAGTTGTGTCCAACTCTTTAAGACCCCATGGACTATAACCTACTAGGCTCCTCTGTCCGTGGAGTTCTCCAGGCAAGAATACTGGAGTGGGTTGTCATTCCCTTCTCCGAGGGATCTTCCCAACCTGGGAGTGGAACCTGGGTCTCTTGCATTGCAGGCAAATTCTTTACCAGGGAAGCTGGTAACTTATATGACATAGAATTTTCATATCTGTTAAATGGAAGTCATTCTTTTTGAAGAGAGGACCTAAAGATGATTTCCCTAAGAGAAACGAAGGGAGAAAAGCCTTAGAATGCTTTTCAGAGTTTGTCATTCAAAAATTTAAATATTCACCCATGATTTTGTGTCCTAAATCAATCAATCAGACAATGGCCCGAATCTACAGAAAACAAATTCCACAAAGATCAATCCTATTCCTTATGTGACTGTAAAATGTATTTGTATATATTTATATTTTTATATCTTGGCAAAAATACTATTCTGATTAAAATGCACATTCATACTTTGTTTCTAATTTAATGTGATTGGCAGGAGTTTTTTTTTTTAAGTTCTCTAAAAAAAAATGTTTCAAAATTCCATCGTTAAAAACTACACAAAATTACTCAAGAAAAACTAGTGTATAAAGAACTATTGTTGACATGGTTCTGAAAATCCACAAGCACCGGCTCCTCACTTTCTCCCATGCTGGCTCCCTTCATAGAAAGGGGCTGGGACCATGGGGGTGGGAGTTGGGGGTGGGAGGGGTGGGAAGGGGCTAGCTCGGCCTCTTTGATGTCACCAGCCCACCATAAATGGAAATGAAATAATGGTGGCCAAAACCAGCCCAGTAAGCTGGTTTGCATAGTCATTGCTTGTCATAAAATATTATGATGCCAGACCATGAGGAATACACATCTAGTGCTCATTCATCCCATGGTCTATTGGGGGCCATTGCACGGGCCTCCATACTCACTTTTTAAATTCTCTTTTTTCTAACATGTCTAAATTATACAGATTTTTTTTTCCAGTATAGTAAGTTTATGGTTGTCCCTAACAACTGAGCAGTAAATTTAACCTACTAATTACTTTTCTCTATTTTGCCTTTAATAACAGTAGTTAACATTTACCAAAGGTTTATTTGTGGCAGGAGTTGTTCTAAGTCCTTCACGGATGTTAGTTTCTGTAGTTTAATTAAATAATTAATTCCAAGAGTATTTCCATTGAACAGATGTGGACCCCAGGTCCCATGTTCCGAACCAAACCCCAAGTCGGGCTTCCAGCCACCAAGCCGTGTTGCCTTACTCTCTAGATTTCAAACCTAATGTTATTCTGTTAATAAACAGGAAGGTCATATGAAATCATTCTGTTCAGCAATTGATTCTATTTTAAATAAAGCTCTAAAAACTTTTTATAATATTCTCTGCCTTCCAAGGTGGTTGTAAGCCCTCTGCACCGGTGTGAATTCATTTAATCGAGTTCTGTGGCGAGGGAGCGGGGGGGGGGGGGGGCACAGTTGTTATTCCCACTGTCTGAAGAAGGAAATGGAGACCCAGAGATGCTGAGTAGTCTGACAGAAATTCAGGATGTGGGGCAATGCATATGCCAATTATTGCAATTCTTTTAACATTCTAGTCCGCCACCGTTGTTTGCCTTCAAATAAATGACTGTATCTTTCTAATTCTTAGTGCCCTCATGTATAAATAAAGGAGGGGGGCTGATTCTGTCATCTCTTAAGATCTGTTCGACAAACGCCGCAAAGTTGACTTTATAACAGCTTTGTCTGTGCCAGTCTGAAGACTTAAATGCAAAGTCTAGATTTTAACTGGCTGTGCATTCTGATTCTTCCCCGGATATCCCCAACAGTGGTTTCCAGAAAGGAATCAAGCAGGATGCTAAAAACATAGACAATATTTTGATGGTCTCTAGAAATGCCAGCTTCAGCCTGGCGTATGCCAACACATACAGATAATCCTCAACACTTTGTAAATCCTGGTTCCACCAGGCACCAGCTGTGTAACCTGGGTGAGTACTCCATCATGCCTTGTGTCTTTCTCTGTAAAGTAGGTGTAATAATAACCCTGTCTCCATAGAGCTGAGTGAGGGCTGAGTGGGGAGTTACTGAGATCAATGTCTAGAGTGTACAGAAGATAACTTGGTCCATAGAAAGTAGTAAGTAAACATTTAACATTATTATTGCAGAAGATCTCTGCCCCTGTGAACAGGAAGGATCATGTACCACTATGATCATAACTGCAGAGGATTCCTTCTGAGGTCTGATGACAGCCTAGCTCCTCCCAAGAATTGGAAAACTGGGCTCATCCTTTATTTCCGGGTTAAAAAAAAATCCATTTAAATTGCTCAGTAGTTAAAAGAGATGTGACTTGATACCGAGCTAAATTAGTTTGCTGAAGTTACTCAATTTCAGAGGGCCTGTATCCAGATCAATGTGAGCTAGAAATTTTTATTTAATCTGATTAATATCATGAGGCAATCAGCATTGTTAAGTCCAGGCAATTGGTGGGACTGAATTTTCTGAAGTTTATAAGATATGAATGTTCTGCCCACCCATATTTAGTCAAACTAAGCGGCTGTGGGTTTATTATTTGCTAAACAAACATCTGATGGTGTATTTTCTGAGGACTAGGAACAGAATTTTAGAGCACTAGAATGTTTTTCCTTTTAGACAACTCATCAGATTCTCTCAGTATATGAAGTACCCAGGGTGCAAGATAATTGAGAAGAAAAATGAGGAAATTTTTAAATACTTTGGTTAAGGGCTATAAAATAATTGAGACTTGAAATTTAACACTACATGAAGGTATGGTTTTGTTTGTCAGTCTTATTAGTGGAAACTCACTTTTGCTCTATGGTAGAGTCAAACAAATTAATCCACAGTTTTAAAGTGTGTTATGAGCATAATGCAGATTCAATCTGGGAGTAAATTAGGTCCTTTAAAAATTGATCACAGAATGTGACACTAAATGGAGTTGACAAAGTATTATGTTCACTTGGCAAAGTTGTCTGTGCAAATATGATAGGATTGTATCCGGGACAAAACAAATACCCTGAATTTAAGTAAAGCTTTTAGAGCTGAAGGCAATCATAGAGATTATATCATCCACCAGAGGCCCAGAGGGATTAAGCGATTTGCCTAAGGTTACACAGATAGTAAGTGGATCTTCCAGATTTGAGCCCAGGCTTTCTAGAGCTTAGTGGGAGGGAGGCCCACTCTCCTCCAGCATGCATTCAGACAGTTATCATGATGACAGTCTCAGTAACTGCTGTCTTTGAGTACTGCTCTGAACCAAGCTTTCAATCAATGAATGTGGACTCTGTCCACATAACCTCCTCGTCCCACCCCTCATAGCTCTATGTGGGATGTCTGGTGGTTTTTAGTCGCTCAGTTGTGTCCGACTCTGCGACCCCATGGACTACAGCCCACCAGGCTCCTCTGTCAATGGATTCTCCAGGCAAGAATACTGGAGTGGCTTGCCATTTCCTTTTTCAAGGGATCTTCCCAACTCAGGGATCCATCCCTCGTCTCCTGTGTCTCCTGCACTGCAGGCAGATTCTTTACCCACTGAGCCATTGGAGTAGCCCTTGGTATGTCTAGTTATCCCCCTCTTATAGATGAGATCACAGAGACCCAACATTTGTGACTTGTTCATAGCTACACAGCCAGCAAATGCCCAAAGCTGGGGTCCAGCTTCACCCCTGAATCTGCATCCCGTCCCCGGGACCCACTGTTTCACCCCTTGGGGTCAAGAGGACTGCATCTTTGACAAGATTTTCCTTGAAAATCAATATTTTAAATTCCTGCAATGCTAGCCTCAGCTGCCCTAACTAGAGAACCTGTCTCTGAGAAGCTGAAAAAAAGTCACACCATTCCCAAGAGACTGAGCTCACCCTCCATAGGAGAGGACATCAGACTGGTACACTAATTATTGTGTTTGTCTACTGGTCTTGAAAACTAATTGACTTTTAATAATATCAGGCATAAACAACCTACCGCATTATTAAAACATGACCTGCTAGTCTATGTAGGCCATGGATTCAAGACCTCGAATTTAAAAGCAAAAATCAAATAGTTAACTGCCAAGAGGATGGCAGGAGAACATGAAGCCTGGGTACTCTGTAGATTAATCCTAAAGGTAAACTAGAAGCATTGTTGAAAATTACTGTTTATTTAATATTTCATTTCAAAGAGACGCTCCCAAACGTTCAATTCTATTTTGTATTTAAAAGTTAAAAATATGCTTGAAATGACTGAGGATGGCGCTGAATCACAGTAGTAGTGTAATTATACAGCAAAATATCTTAGGTTTACCAGCTGAACTGCCCCATGCTTTCTTTACATGTGTTAAAGTATTAGTTACGAGGCAAAATGAGGCAATATTATGTTTAACTGTTTGTTTGGAAACTTGTTTTATTAAAAAAAGATTTTTTTCATGGTAATGCTATTTTCAGTACAGGTGTGATAATACTCCATAAAGTATTGTGTACTTGATATAGTGAATTGAGGAACATAACAGTCCCACTCGATGCTGGCCCCTAGTCTCCATGAGATACCCTAGTAGCAAAATGTAAATACCCTTTTCAAAAATAAAGAGGCCTTCAGGTGGTGGGATGAACAGACAGGGGTGGGGCAGGGAACTGCGATCTCTTCAGACAAACTCATGCTTTTGGCTTTGACTTCACTGAGTAAAATCAGTTCTCAGAGAACTGAGACAAACCCTTCTATGCTCCCCAAAAGCACAGAAGGAAGAAAGCTTGTCATTCACGAGCAGCTAGGGACAAAACCAGCAGCAGAGTACAGGTCAGGGGAATTAAGAGATCAAAAAAAAAAAAAAGTTTGAGTAAAGTGCACAGTTACTGTCAAAAATATATTATTTTGATCCTCAGAAAATTAAGAGAATTTTATCTAAGGAACTAGATTGCTGACCTTTTAATACATTTGGTTTTCAGAGAACATACAATCACCATCGGACCCATAAGACTAGTTTGCTTTGAAAAAAAAAATTGCTTGGAAGTATCTACAGGAATCTCGTGAACGCAATTCAAGGCTAACATTCTGCAGCTCTTTGGGTAGTGGGCGATTTCCGCGGATAAACCCTGCTTCCTGCGGGCATTTCTCCTATCTTCTCTCTCTCTCTTGCTAAATGCCAGCACTCTCCAGTTCTCCGTCCTCGACCCCTGAGGCGTGAGACCGGGAAATCATGTAGAGTTTCTCCTTGTTTGTAAACTGCCTCTGCACCGGCTGGGAGAGCTCGGCCTCGAGGGCCTCCTGACCGGGATCCTCCGGGGGTCTCTGCTCCGGCCCCGGGGCGGGGGCGTCCTCCCCGTCTGGGTTTCCACCGGCCCCCAGGTCCCCTATCGACTCCAGGGAGGTGCCGGTCTCCCGCAGGGGGGTGTAGCCCTTATTGCTGCAGGACGGGTCATCAGACTGGGAACTCGGCGAGTCCGGCCGGGCGGGGGGCTCCAGAGAGGCCGCGAGCTCCGGGAGGCTGGAGTCCAGGTCCGCGCTCCGCGAGGCGGCCGGGGGCTCGGGGGACTGGGCCGCCCGGTAGTCCGGCAGCCCGCTGGTGCTGCGGCGCCGCAGGGCCGCGTGCCTGCCGGTCCTGGGTAGGCGGCCGCCCTGCCCCCTGGCGGCGCGCGCGGCCGCCGGCTCCTCCGGCTCGCGGGGCGCCCAGCGCGCGCCGCCCCGGGCACCTCCCCGGAGGTCGGCGAGGCTCAGGTCGAGTGGGATCTCCCGGGCGCCGCGCTCCCCGGGCGGCCGCTGCCAGCCGCGGCTCGCGGCCCCCGCGTCCCCGTCGCGGTCCCCCGGCAGGGGCAGCAGCGCGAAGGCGCTCAGCGACGACCCCACGAGGGAGCTGGCGGTGCTCGGGCGCCCCCAGGTTTCGGCGGGGCTGCCGGGCGCCGGGCTGCTGCCGCTGCTCGCGGCCCGGCGACGGCCGGCCACGCCCGGGCGCTCGCGGTAGATGCTGTACACGGCCTCCGCCAGGCTCGGGGGCTCCCGCGGGCGGCGCGGGGACGAGGCCAGGTCGGGCGGGGACGCGGCGCCTGGGGTCCCCCCGCCACCCCCGCCCCGCGCCGCGGGGTGGGGCCAGGCGCCGCGGGCCAGCATCGCTGCCGCCCCGAAGGCGTCCCCGGCGGCGCCGCCACGGGTCCCGGGCTTCAGCTCCAGGCTCCGCGACTGCACGTAGCCCAGGAAGCCGTTCAGCGGGGCGGCCCCGGGGGGCGCCGAGGCGGGGCCGGAGGACGAGGCGGCGGCCGCCAGGTCTTTGGCGCGGAGGCTGTGCACGTCGATGACGGTGGAGTAGAGGTCCCGCAGGTTGATGATCTTGGTCTCCTTGTCCCTGTTCTCGTGCAGCACGGCGTTGGCGCAGATGAAGAGGAAGATGCCGATGCCCATGATGAGGGGCCCGAAGACCTTGAGCTTGTCGGAGTGCAGGTAGCCCGAGAAGACGCGGAAGAAGAAGCCCACCGACGTGGAGGACGACGGAGAGGGGGCGGGGGACCGCGCTGGGGGCGTGCTCCTGGGCGCGCCCACCGAACTGGCAGTGACACCTTCCGGAGGCCCCGGCTGGGTCCTGGACCGGTTTCTGCTGCCCCCGCTGCTGCTGTTGGTCACGGAGGGGACGCGGTGGCCGCTGCCCCCGGGCGGCGACGGCGGCTGCTTAGCCCCCTCCCGGTGGGCCCCGTTGGCCTTGGGCCAGTAGCCCACCACCGCCAGGGCGATGCCTACGAGCAGCACCACGATCCCGCAGAGGGCGATGAGCCCAGAGACGGAGCACAGCTTCAGCTTGCCCTTCACCACCACCACGTCGTTCTTGCGCCTCTTCTTGGCTTTCCGCTTGCGCTTGGGGACCTGGCCCGGGGGCCGGAGGGGGTCCTGCTTCCGGGCGGAGATCCTCAGGAGGCCGCCGGTGGCGATCATAGCGAGCGGTGGAGAGTGGGGCTAACCCGGGGCCGGAGGCCTGTGCGGGGGGCGGGGGGGGGCACCAGCTGCCCACTAGCCGCTCCTCCACCTCCTCCTGCTGCAAAGCAGAGGAAGACAGTCAGAGGGTGTAGGCTTGGCTGCGGCAACATCCCACGCGCTCTGCCATAGTCCGGCTCCGGGATCCCAACACGTGTGCGGCCCCCCCCCCCCCACCCCATCCCACATCCCGAGGCCATGACCCACTAACAGGAGTGCCCTACGTGGAGACCAGGGGGTGAGGGCAGTAGATTAGGGACGAGAAGCTCTGTTGCGGTAACTGATCCGAGACGGTTAAAAACACTTAGAGAGGACGTCTTCTTTACTCCCCCATCCCCCAAACACTGTAGGTACTATTCCAGCAGTGCTCATTTCAAAAGCTCCAGGCTGACAGCCAACGGAGTTCTGACCATGAGTGAAAACTAACGTGGGGACTCAGCGCTCGTGGGCACGGGCTCTCCCGGTCTCCCAAGGGGGGGCGCCCCAGACTTCCAAGTCTCTTAACTGAGAGGAGGGTCTGTCTGTCTGTGGGGCCTTCAAAGTCCCTGAAACAGTCAAAAAAGTTACCGATTCATAAAGACAAAAGGAAGTCCTTTCACTGGACGGAAATGAAAAGTCACATCCTGGCAGACGGCTTATTTACCCGAGGTAATTAAAGAGTTCACGGCTGGGGGAACACCTGAGACCTCTATCAGTACTCCGACCATGAATCCCTTCTCCAGCTTGTCTCCAAGCCATCATTGTTCTCATAGCTCCAGGCAAGCTGATCCTTCTCACAGCGCCTTCCCTCATCTCTTTCCTGCAACATCTGGACAGCTTCTTGGGGTGGAATATTTAGTTTTAGGTAACAGGTTATGTAACTGCGCTTTTCTCTCTGGCCTCTACTCCTCCCTCAGAGGAACTCCCTTAAAGGTATCATGTGCTAGAGCCCATCAGGGAATTTAAGCAGTCCTCCCAGCATCTCCAAGAGAAAAATCTTTTTCTCATGTGGGAAAATTCCAATCTAAAAAAAAAAAAAGAGAGAGAGAGAGACCTTCCATCATAGCTTTCTGACCCCTTATTAATGTGCCAACAGCACATTCTGAAGAATCCAAATATTCAAATGAGGAGGCAATTAACTAGGTACAGCAGTCTACATAATAATGATGGTTTGTAGGATCTCCCAAGGGAGAGCTGTTCCCATGTTTTTCTCATGAGGTCATTTTTAGGAAAGGAGGGGGGACAACAATCAGTGGACTATCTTACAGGAAGTTTAGTGGTTTATAATAAAACCTGGGTAGATAAACAACACAGATGCAACTCTGTGGATATCTGTCAGCTTCTAAAAATTTCAGTCCTGCTGGATCCCCAGAGTAACACATTTTCTGTTCCACTGGTTGTGTTCCCTTCTATAATAGAGATGCTAAAATTAAGGGCATTGTATGAAATCGGAAGGCTTAGATATCACTCACAAACCTTTGGGAATTATACCCTTTATAAAATAATTCATGTTTTAGAATAAACTGCCCTTTGAAAATGGGGGATTGCTCAGGTAGAATTTTGCTTTTAGTTGGTGCCTGGGTGAACAGCTTTGCCCCTTGATCCCCTCTATCATATCAAGACAGGATCATTTCTCCACTGGTGGAAAAGCAAATGGTAATCAGCTATTTACAATGCTTGCAAATCAATATCTCCTTGGAACTTGGTTGGCTTTCAGTAAGAAGGAATGTCAGGTGGGCTAGAGAGGGGTTAAACACTGAGTAGGTGAGAGAGAGCTTATAAACCCTCTGAATTTTGTTTTTAGGTAGGAGCTGCACCAGTAAGCAGAGATTGGGAAAAACAAAAAAAATCAAAACAGAAACCAGAGTGGCTTACTGTCTATCCTTCCCTCCAAATAAGCACATTTATTATGTAGTTGTAACTGCAAAGACTGCTTTTTTAAGTGATACCCAAACTCCAGCATCTTTAATGTAATAATCTGGAGATGAGTGATTGTCTTAAGAAGGATTGGGGAGCCAGACATTTTAGAAGCAAAGGCAGCCTCAGTTGGCGAGGTGGCTCTCCCAGAGAAAAGAGAAGGGCTAACATTTTGTTGGGCACTGATGGGGACGCTGGACGTCTTGGGGGAGGAAGGTCCACACATGCTTTTTTTCCTCACAAGGCAGCTTTGGCTCCGGGTACAAAGTAAGGGAGACTGGAATGGATTTCAACAATCGTTTACAGAAGATCTTTAAAATTAGTTTAATAGCTAGTAATTAACTCCCTAGTTTATTATTCCTTCAGCTCTGCTGAAGCCTGAACCCCTTTATAGCGTGTCTCCATCTGACGGGGAAATACTGACAAAGGTCAGATGGCGAGGTAGAACCACCTTGGAGGTTTTCTTCGTGCATAATGAAGGAAAACAAACTTAGCATTCGAGCTCGGCCGCCCTAGCAATTTACTGCCTAGTGCTGGTCTTTCCGCGGCAAAGGAATGGAGGCTGGGGGAAAAGAAAGGAGGGATGTCTAAAAATACAACTGCTTCCAAGAGAGACGTTCAAGTTCTCGGCTCGTGATGGATTAAGCCCCACTCGGTGTCTGCGGCTCCGAGGCCACAGGACTGGCAGCGCCCTGCCCTGCCCGGGTCCTCAATACCCCCGGCCCCTCCCCGGCAGGGCAGCGAGCCCCCCTTGCCCTTCCTTTTAGGTCTGCTTATTTATGTTGGAGTCACATGAGTGCAGCAGCTGGGAGTCCGCCTCTGGAACGAAGCCAGGCGGGAGCAAAGTGAGGGCAATCCTGAACTCGCTTGTATCCGGGCAGCGCGTGCCGCGTAGCCCGCCCAGGAACACGAGTGTCCCGAACCCCCGCGCGGGGGACCCGAGCTGGGGCCGGGGGCTGGGGACGGGGCGCCCGGGGGGACGGACAGAACGGCTCAAGATGGCAGCGCTGGAAGCCAAGAATATCGCTCACTTACCCGGGAAGACGGGGGCAGCTCGGGGCCGGCGAACGGGCGCTCGGGCGACACAAAGGAACCATGGAGAAACTTTTCGAGCCGGAGCCGCCGGCGGAGCGCGGGGACAGCGCCGCGGGGCCCTCGGTGCGCGCGCGGCTCAGCATCCCGGCGGGGGCGAGCGTCAGCCCCGGGTGCGCATCCCTCTCCGGCGCCGGGGCGGGAGCCATTTCCCGGAGTTTCCAAGAAGTGTCAGGTCCTCTGCATCCCGCATCCCGCCCAAAGCCACTCTCCCCGCCGCCCCGGCCCCTAGTCCGGCCCTGCCTGCTGGTCGGCCCCGCGCCTCTTTGTGCGGCTGGTGCGCGCCGGGCACCGCCGGGTGGAGTTGAGCCCGCGGTGGCGGCGGCGGCGGCGGGGAGAGCGGCTCGGGGCGGCCGGACCCGCGGCGGTTGCTAAGAGACCGGAGCCATGACACAGGGAAATCGCTGCAGGATGGCAGTCGGTACCCGGCCCGGCTCGGCGGCTCGGGGGTGCACCCGCCCCCCGCCCCGCCCCACCTCCCACCTCCTCCCCGGCTCCCGTCCCCCCGCCTCGCCGGTCTCCCCCACCACACTTCCTCTCCCGCCGGCGCGCGTCCCTTCGGAAAAACCGCTTCCCCGGGAGCGAGGAGGCGCGAGGGGAGGCGGAGGAAGGGGCCCGGGCCGGGGGCGCGCGCGGGGAAGGCAGGGCGCGGGGCGCCTCAGCCTCGGCCCTCCCCGCCCCTGGGGCGCCCCGGGACCGCCGCCTGCCCGGGGCTGGAGCTTTGTTCTTTCCCTCCCAACTACCTGTCTGAGCCGCGGGCCGGAGGGTCCCCAAAGGAAGGGCCGCTGCTCCCGGAGGGGCTTCCCATCGACACCCGAGGGTAGCGCCCGCGTCTCCCTGCCTCCCTGCCTCCCCGCCTCCCCTCTCCTCTCTTCCTCTTTTGTTGCCTCTACTCCTGGACACGACACAGCCTGGGCTGTCTCCCTCCTCCCACTCGGGAGTTGGCAGTGTGGACGCACAGCGAACACAGTAAGTTGTCCCCCAGCGAAGTCAGGCCGGGCCGAGGGGAGCCGCCCCCGCCGCGCCGCGCGCCCCGCGGGGCTCGTGGCCGCCGCTGTCCGCTGTCCACGCGCTCCAGCCCCGCCGGGCTTTTGTGGTCGCTCCCCCGGACTCGGGCAGCTGGGGCTCATCGGAGATTAGAATCGGCTCCGGGGCTCTCGTTTGGCAGTCCCTCCTGCTCCGACACGCGCGCGCTCACCAGCAAGCTTGCAAAGGAAAACTACAATTCTCCAAGAATCAGGGTTAGCAGCAGAGACGGGAGGTGGGGGGAGGGAGGCCGTCCAAACTCCCTACGTCATTTTTAAAAAAGCGAGAGGGGGAGAGGAGTCTTGTTTCCTGGCTCATCCCTGTCCTCTCAACTGTAAAGTAAAAATGACAGGGAAGCGAGCGTTTCAAAGTGGAATTTCCCCATGGAGAATTGAAAAGAAAGTAAGAAAGATTTCAATTATCTATTGAAATAGGGCAGCCAGGGTTCAAGAAGAAAGCAACAGAAGAGCAGGTGCTGTCTGAACTTTGGGACCCAGAGAGAAATATATTGCTGGGGCCTGGGGCGGGGGGCGTGTGGAGACTGTTGTGTATTCTGAGTTTGCTTGTTCAAGGGTCTACGGAGCCCACCCGGGAGGGCCTTGCTGCCCGCAGTGTCAGGGACAAGATTGTTCCTCAAGGTACACGGCATCCTCTTGTGTTTAATGCTAGAGCTTGCACTTTGCAAAAAGAACGATGAAGACCAAACATTTATGGGTTTAAAGACGGAAATGTGGACACTGAGGTGTGAGGTGGGTGTGGAGACGGTGGGGAGGCAGGAGGGGATGGAGGAGAAATATTTCCTCAAAGGAAACCATGCATCTGCATGTTTGGAAGGTGGCTTCTGTCTCCCTTTCCAAGCAAATAAGAAGCTGGATAATGATGGGGTGATCAGAGCCCACCTCCTTCTACCTCTGTTCCTACTCAGACACTAGAAAACAAGTCAAAATGAAGGGAAAGTTTTCAGTTCCACAACAGAGTGTTTCCTTTTAGAAAAATCACTGCAAAGGAGAAATCACTTGGTCTAGTAGTCATTTTCAAGGTGGTTTTTTTTTTTTTTTTGGCTCCAAACATCTAGACTTCAGGCAGATTCTTTACCCACTGAGCCATCAGAGAAGCCCTCTAGACTTCTTGAATCCCAATAATAATCTGGTGATTTGCACAAAGACTGGCTCTGAGATCTGATTTCATTACACAACTGGCTGCCAGGGGCCACGGGTGGCAACTCCTATCCTCATTGGCCTCTGTTTGCTGAGCTGTGTAAACAGGAATGGCATTGCAGAACTTCATTAGGGTTTGAGGTGGATTAAGCCATTAACAGTTTCAAATTTCAGCAGAAATGATAGCCGTCATTGGCACAGTTAAAATTCATCTGAGGGATTTAAGGAGAAAGGAAAAGAATGCTTTTCTAGACAAACAGACCTTGGGACATACTTTTCTTCTGTGGATGACTGCAGTAAGATTCATGGTTTATTATTTAAAGGCTTCCTTCCAAACTGGAGTTCTTTGGAACTTTGAACTGTTTTGTTTCACCTGAGTGTATCATCTTCAGTTATTTTCTTTGTTTTCAGCTCAGGGTATCCGAGGAAATCAGATCACATCTGTTTCCAGTGCAGTCCTTTATCCTCTCTGTAATAATATCATATCAACATACATTCCCACGGGTTTGCAAGTGATGTGGTTATTTTGAAAGGAACAATGATGCTCCCGGCCCTTCTGGAGTTATTTTCTTTCTGATTTCCCTGGCCGTTCAGTTGGGGTGATTTCAGAGATTGTGGGACACCCCCTCTTTCTCCCTGCTGGATACTGAAGGGTGAAGACTACCTACTCATAACTGTTCACCAGTGTTTGTAGAACAGGGCTCAGCCGGGCATTCAGAACATGTGGCAGCAGGAGAGAAGTGAGGGCCTTGGGAAAAAAGAAGAGGAAAAAGATGAGCTTAATTTGTTGTGCAGTTGCGAAGCCGTGTTTGAATTAGTGTTTGTGACCACATGGACTGCAGCAGGCAAGGCTTCCCTGTCCTTCACCGTCTCCTGGAGCTTACTCAAACCCATGTCCATTGAGTTGGTGGTGCCATCCCACCATCTCATCCTCTATCGTCCCCTTCTGCTCCAGCCTTCAATCTTTCCCAGCATCAGGGTCTTTTCCAGTGAGTCAGTTCTTCACATCAGGTGGCCAGAGTATTGGAGCTTCAGCTTCAGCATCAGTCCGTCCAATGAATATTCAGGGTTGATTTCCTTTAGGTTTGACTGGTTTGACTAGTCAATCCTAGACTAGGGTTGAGTAGTTTTAACTAAACTAAACTAAACTTTTAAAGAACAGTATGATCTTAGATTAGTTGGATTAAACTCTGAACTGAAGCCTTTCGTCTGCTCTTTCTTAAAAACAACCTTTATGTAATATATGTAATTCACAGTCCATTTACTTCCCTTGGTCATGTCATCAGCCTGGACTGGCTCACCTGCCTGTATATCCCGGGGGGCTCAGGAGGAGACGTGGTGGTAGGCAGCCTGCCGGGGCCCTTGGTGGTGAATGTGAACAGAACGGGAGAGAGAGGATAACAGTGTGCAGCGGGAGAGGCTTGCCCGTGTCAGCAGCCCTGCGATTCCTGCTTCTCCCCACTCTCTGATCTCTCAGGTTTTTCAGTTGCAGAAACAGATAAATGTAATGAGTGTTACAACAGTTTGGGTGTGTGTGTTCTGGAACTAGTTCTTGTCCTCCACACACTACATATGGAATTTAATCGACTAAGTCAGTGGTCTGCCTCAGTTTCCCCATATGTATTGAAATCACGACACACGCTTGCCTCACAGCATTATTGTGAGGATTAACAAGCTTAGTTCACGTTCACTAATGTTTAGCATGTGGTTAACACTCATTGGCCTTCCCTGGTAGCTCAGCTAGTAAAGAATCCTCCTGCAATGCCAGAGACCCTAATTCAATTCCTAGGTCAGGAAGATCTGCTGGAGAACTGATAGGCTACCCATTCCAGTATTCTTGGGCTGCCCTTGGTGCTCAGCTGGTAAAGAGTCTGCCTGCAATGCAGGAGACCTGGCTTCGATCCCTGAGTTGGGAAGATCCTGTAGAGAAGGGAGATGCTACCCACTCCAGTATTCTGGGGGGCGCAAAGAGTCGGACACGACTGAGCGACTTTCAGCTTCACCCTAACACTCATTACATTTAGCCCTCCTCCTTGGTAGTCTGAACCTCTTCTCCCACCTCGTTACCCTCCCTCTCAAGCTCTGGTCACGTTCACCAATATTGCCGTGGGGGGTCCCTACCCTTAATCACTCTGAAATGGAGTTACAGGATTGGCTCTTGTAGTTGAGCAGTGTTGCCCTCATGGCCCACATGGCCCAGGCTCAGTGTCACTCAAGAAGCCCACTCTCTAGGGGGGCGGGGGTGAAAACCCTTTCCCCATTGCCACCTCACTCATTTTGCAATTACTAGGGCCCTTTCATTTCAGTTTGCTGGAGAACCCAGGTTGCAAACTCAAGTCACTCTAGAGTCAGCGTAGGAGTTTGCCAAAACACAACCAAGAGGACATTCTTCAGACTGGACGTTTCAGGGGTTCACAGAAGGGACTTTAAATCCTTTTTCTGGCATCACCACAGGAAAAAAAAAACCACTATCCCAAGGTTGAGCATGGGACATCAGATATCTCACTCCTCCTCTTTCCTACTTCCTTCTCCATACCCCAGCCAATAAAAAAAAAAACATGACAAACAAAACCCAAATCAGAGAAAACAATAAACCAAGCACCAGATTTAGCAAATAAAATCTTAGGTGGAACATACACACAGAAGTTCTCTGTTGTTTATCTGAAATGTAGATTTCACCAGGCACAGTCTTTGATCTGCATCCCACCATTACATACGTTGTTAGCCTCACACTTTTTTTCATAGCACATACGAAGGATAATAGAATTTGATAAAACAGAAAATAGGAAATGCAACAGTGGGTTAAAGCCCCATTAGATTTCTTTGGCAACAGAATAGGCACGAAAACACCCGGCAGAGCCTGGATGAAGCAATAGAACTTGGAAGCCCAAGGGTGGGAAAGCCTTGGTTTCTCACAGTTCAAGATTACATGGTTTGTGTTTCCAGCCCTTCCCCACCAACGCTGCTGCCCCAGAGGGACAGGCATTTGCCTCTGCCTCCATTCCCCAGAGGCCCACAAATGAACCTCTGGGAGAAGGAACTTGGCATCACTTTCAAGAACTTCTGTTTGGAAACTAAGGGTGAACTCATGCTGTGTCAAGGTCACGATCCAGCCTGTTTTCTTGTGTTTCTGAAACATGTCAGAGTTCAAGCCCGAACACTTCCACTGCAGAGGAAAGGAAATGATGAAACATATCAGCCAGGCACCTCTACCTCCATTCCAGACAAACGGGGCGTATGGCAGAGACAGCCTTTGCTTTCTGCCTCCAGCCCCATTCATTCTTAATTTTGCAAGTCACCAAGAGACTGACGGGGGCTTGTCTTCTCTAATAAGAAGGTTCCTTTCTGTGCATTCAGTTTCCCCCGATGGCCTGTATTTTCTACCATTTTTCATGGACACCATCAAAGCTGGATTGTGTGCCTTATAAGATAATTGAGGTCTGAAATGAGAAACCAGGGTGTGTTGGCACAGCTGAAAGCACATCAAAGCCGAGCTTGGAAAGGGCTTTGCAGAGAGGGCACCATCAACAGAACAGCCAAGAAGCAGCTCACAACTAAATGTGCTCTGTGTTCCCAAAACATATCCTGAACGTCCATACCAAGTCTGTCCCCATTATTTCTAATCCACAAGCACTCCGGATAGAAGACTTGTCCTACTGAGAACTAATAGAAACTCGCATGTCGAAGCTCCTTTCAAAATTAACTGTGATGTGAGCTGCTGTGAGCACCCGGCAGGAAGGGGGAAACACACAGACATGGAACTCCTTTTCAAAAGTAAAGAAATTGAAACTAGAGCTTGGGTGACAAGTCTCAGACTCATCCTGCAAACATTTTTTTTAAAGTGCTTCTTGTGTACCCAGCTTTTTGATTCTTGCATTTATTCACTCAACAAATATTTATTGAACAGTTACTATGTTATAGTAATTCTTCTAGGCACTGTGGGTAGAGTGATGAACAGGTTAACAAAGAAACATACGATTTCAAGACTAGAGCTTGGGTAACAAAGGCTCTGACTCATCCTGCAAACATTTTCTTTTTAAAGTGCCTCTTGTGTACCCAGCTTTTTGATTCTTGCATTTATTCACTCAACAGATATTTACTGAGCAGTTACTATGTTATAGTTACTCTTCTAGGCACTGGGGGTAGGGTGATGAACAGGTAAACAAAGTCCCTCTCTGGAAAGGGGGCAGGTAGGTAATAGAAAAGTTCGAGGCGAACAAGTGAGAAAATTTCAAAGCTTGATGAGTATTATGAAGAAATTAAAAGAGGGTGCTGTGACTGGTGAGATGGGGCAGCAGGAGAAAATAACTTAGATCAGATATTCAGGGAAGATCTTGCCAAGGAGTGGTGTTTGTACTAACTGAAGGCTGGAAAGGAGCTGACCGTTTGAGAGTATTCCCCAGGAAAAGAAAAGATTAAGGGACTTGGCCCTGTTAGCCTATAATTTAGTTAGAGTCATCAAAAAATAACTAGTGACCAGTGCAGGGCAAGAGGGCAAAATCTCTAAGGGCTAGAGGACTTTAGAAGATATTGATCACTGGGGAGAAAAAGCTAGGTCAGGAATACCTCGTGGCTCCCACCTTGACCTGGGGTAGATTTGGGTCAGTGGAGGGAAGGCATAGAACTTGGACATATGAACAGTCGGGACATGAACATAACCGCTCTGATGAGTATAAGAGGCCCAGGGAGTAGGGGCCAAGCATGCTATTGATGTTAAGATGCTCAGAACAGGAAGAGCCCTTCAGATGCTCTGGTCCCTTGCTTCTCTCGTGTGGTCCACGGACCAGCAGCATCAACACTACCTGGGATTCACCTCATCTCCCGTCTTTACGGGCATCCAGGTGTGAGAGAAAGAATTTTGCCTTTAACTCTTTATTTCACAAAGTGCACGCAGACGTACATAGCATCTGTGACCAAATATGTGTTTCTTAACACGGGGCAGCAGCATGTTGTTTAGCTCAAATGAAAGAAAAAATTAAAACCTGTGTCTTTTGGAGGTGTGTGTATCTGTCTAGAAAATGGGTTTGGTGGAGGTGAGGCCTGAATCCAGTTTTCTGAAAGATCAAGTTCACTCTACTCTGGGACTACTCTTTGGGTTCAGACCCTTTACACTCAAGTAGCCCTGCCCCTTCTAGTTATGGGATGCGAGATACATTATTATATACCCAAGTGTCTGATTGTCTGACTCCTCTCTTGCAAGGTGGTTGTGGGGAAGAAATGAGATAGCCGGGGGCAGCTTGGGGAAGAAGATGTGAGGAAGAGGTCCTCTGGGCCCCCATCATCTCTACCATCCCCCAGAACACCTCTAAATGAATATATAGAAGTGAAAACTGAGTACTTGCTATGGAAAGGTTTCTCATCCCATCCTATCACTAAGCCTGCTCTATGTGGGAATTTTAGAGCTGCTGCCAAAGGTGTTGCTTGGTGTACAGGCATTGATGTCTGTCCAGCCTTAGGTGTTAGTGCTGGTGATGACGGTGGGGAATCTTTACAGGACTCATCGTGGGTCCTGGAGACACAGTGGAGGGCAGAAGCCACCTGCGAGGTTTGGGTCTGATCCAAAGACAGAGAAGAGTTTCCCAGAGTGCCTTGCGGTTCCCAGTGAGCCCAGGCAGGCAGGGAGTGATGACTGACATGCTCCTCTCTTCTTGTGAGCCCCACGCTGCTCCTGCAGCCGTTGTGTTTTGGTTTGTTTGCGGGTATTTCCTGAAGCATGCTTTTCCTTTGCCTTTGGTGGCTGAGCCTCAGCAAGATGGTCACTTCCTCCATAGATGGGACTGGAAATGGCTTTAGTTGTACTTGTAAAGCTCGAGATAAATGTTTTCATTTTCTTTCTGATGGAAGCCAATGGCATTTTCATATGCGTATCTCCTATTCGTTGTCTCAGAAGGCAGGGTCTGGATCCTTTTTACTTCTGTTCTCCTGTTTCCAACTTAATTCTCGTTAAAGCCAGCCCCCCTCCCCTCCTGCAAAAACAGAGGCTGAACAACTACTTGTGTCGGTGCCAGATATTGTTCTCGTCGTATGTTTGGAGCAATGCAAACTTATATATATGTTTTGTGTATGTGACTATGGACTTGTGAAATTAAATTGACTGACTAGGGTGACTTAGGAGACCTTTATTATACCTGTCCAAGGACAGAGTGTTGACCAATAAAAACCTGTATTTCATTTCAAGTATCTTTATGAATTGTGGTTTTCTCAGGATAGATGCCCAGTAGTGGGATTGCTGGGTCATATGGTAATTTTTATTGTTAGTGTTTTAAAGGACTCTGTACTTTTCTCCATAGGGGCTGTATCGAATAGGGGCTGTATCAATTTACATTTCCACCAACAAAGCAAGAGGGTTCCCTTTTCTCCACACCCTCTCCGACATTTATTTTTTGTAGATTTTCTGATGATGGCCATTCTGACTGCTGTGAGGTATAGATAGATACCTCATTGTGGTTTTGATTTGCTTTTCTCTAGAGTCATGTTGAGCATCTTTTCATACGCCTCTTGGCCGTCACCTCTGTGTCTTCTTTGGAGAAATGTCTGTTTAGGTCTTCTGCCCACTTTTGATTGGGTTGTTTGTTTTTCTGATATTGAGCTGCATGAGCTGCTTGTGTATTTTGGAGGTTGATCATCTTAAGTATCACTATAAAAGGAGTCCTCACCAGAATATATCTCAAGGTCATATTGGAAACTTAGATCATTGCTTCCTTTCTGAAACAAAAGAGTGGGGAAAAATTATGCATGTTATGTTAGAAGAGAAGTTGATATTATAAACATATCATTTTATTCAAAATATTGAGATAAATTAAAATGTATCTACACTTGGAAAACGGGTCCGATATTTTAAAATTAATTATGCTTTGAAGTGGGCTTGGGTTTCCTCAGTCTCACACCTGGGCCATTGCAACCATCCTGTGAGCCCCAGGCTTTGCTCCACTGTTCAGGTTATGTGGTGGCCTCACATAACCTCACAGTGTTGGAATCCCTGCTGCTGACCTACTGATCATGTAACTACAGACTCTGCATATTTGGGGCTCAAGATCATTGGAAGCCAAACAATCACAATGAACAATTAATTTTGCATTTTACAGTTAATTTCTTAGTGCACACCCCTTTTGGACGACCCCATTGTAACAACTATAATACATCCATATTCCTTTTAGAGTATAAATATTGTCAGTTCAGTTCAGTTCAGTTGTTCAGTAGTGTCCAATTCTTTGCGACCCCATGAATTGCAGCACACCAGGCCTCCCTAGCCATCACCAACTCCTGGAGTTTACTCAAACTCATGTCCATGGAGTCGGTGATACCATCCAGCCATCTCATCCTCTGTCGTCCCCTTCTCCTCCTGCCCCCGATCCCTCCCAGCATCAGGGTCTTTTCCAATGAGTCAACTCTTCGCATGAGGTGGCCAAGGTATTGGAGTTTCAGCTTCAGCATCAGTCCTTCCAATGAACACCCAGGACTGATATCCTGCTGCACTGGTTGGATCTCCTTGCAAATATAGTCAGAGCAAAGGAGAAAACTGCCTGCCCCAAATGACCATCACAGTATGCATAAATATCTAATATATAAAGCCAGTAAATCAGCCTTGATAGAGTATTTTACCCAGTGAAACTCTTGTCAGAACCACAAAAGAGTTACATGATTAAAGTAGGCTCAAAGTAATATTATTATAAATTTTTTTTCTGAAGGGAGTATGCAGTATTTTCCCATACTTAATTTAGTTTTGAATTTCTATAAAATCTTACTGACAACAATCTCAGCTGGCTTCTTTATATTGAAGAAGACAGAAATACCACAATGTCAGAAAAGTATCACAAGAAGTTATTTTCCAGCAAGAAAGATGCCACCATGATTTCTTGACAGGCGAAATAAAGTGATTACACAGCCTTTTATAGAGGGGAAACACTGGTATGGTATACTGGGAAATGATATGCAGAGAAAGCAGAGGTAATACTTCAAAATATTCCTGGTTTTTATTATTCTCCAAAGCCACTTCCTTCCAGGATTAGGGTTGGGCTACTGAAAGGTCTGTAGCATTCTGACTGTTTCCAGCATATCGTATAAGAACTTCACTTATTCCGCTCACCAAAGGGAACCTGTGTCACAGATTGTCTTCCAATGCCTCCCAATCACTTATGACTTCTGGCTTTTGATGACATTAATATGAATGAAATGATAGGAAAATTGTATTTTATGGAAATTAAATACCAATCAGTGTTACAGCTCTACCTTTTTTTTTGCCAAGGAAATGATGTTTTTCCCATTTACAGAAATAAGTATATTATGATCAAGACAGAATTCACAAACCTCAGGAGGAGGATTAGAAAAGATGGTCATTTGCAGCAATCACTTTAAGAGGGTACACATCAGAATGTGCATTTAATGGCTGACTTTAGAAGTATTAGAACTTATAGACCCTCTGTGGCTTCCCCTAGTAGGCAGTGAAGGAATCTCTCCAGGAATCCGCAAAGACTGAGGGCAAAGGTGAAGGGGGAGTTGGGGGTGGGGATGGTACACAGAATCTTGGATCTCAAGTCAGAGGAAGTTACAGAGCTCCAAGGATTCCATCAGTGGAGCCAGCTTTCTGGTTTTCTATGCCTGTCTCTACCAGCACGTAGAGACATTGAAATGTCAGCTAACCTTTCCGGCTCTGAGCAAGACGGGATTCTAAACCACTTCGAAATGATACTTTTGGTACCCTTTTCCTGGGTGATCCTTCAGTGTGCTGTTTATTTAAAGGATGTATAAAGTCAAACTGGATAATTTGATTCCCTCTTTGCTTTCGCAGCCATAAAAAAAAAAAAATCTCAAGGGCATGTTGCATAACCTCTTGGACACCATACATATTAATGCAGTATTTAAATGATGCATAATGTTGAATAGTTGGTATTGAAGAACGGGATTTGAAGAAAGCACTAGCTGGCTTTTAAAGACTCCATCCTGTCTTCTGGTTCATCTTATTCTTACTTCAAGCTGTGGAGACAGGAGATCAGTCATTTTTGTAATGTTCATTCGGCCACTGTGTTTTCTAGAAACTCTGGTCTGTACAGAAGGTAGTAAAATTACAGTGTCCACAAACGGAAGCTACTGGGTTTGGTTTTATACTGTTTTAGACTTTGGCCTCACTTGGGTTCAGTTCTCAGACTTCTTCAGGAGATGGGATGTTTGAACATCTCAGACCTCTTCTTGGAATATTTTCAGGTAGCAAACAAAACTAATTCATGTATGCTTTTCGATTGAATCATGAATCATCTAACATTAGATTCTTACATAAGAATTGAGTAAGCATCAAATATTGAAGGATTACTTATGAAAGAAAACCTTCAAACTGTGAATCTTTATCTGATAACATTTTTTCCCCTAAAAATTGGGCAAGAACACAATCATTTATTTGCACCATGGGACATTTTGACCTAGTTACAAACACCAGTGTATTCTCCCAGAAAGTAATTTTAAAAACATGGGTTTAGTGATCTTGATGCTTAGATAACTAAGACTCTTTGTCTTCAGCTATTATTTTTGCTTTCGCCTCTTTGACCTTCAGGCTCCCCCTGCAAACACATCCCTGTTTCTTATTCTCTCTCTGCTGTGACCTCTTTCAGCAGCACTGCTTTTCAGGTTTCCTTAGCTCATTAACTACCTTGTTTCTCTGGACAATTCCCCAGGGGTATAGTTGGCACTTTTCCCCAGTTGACTCTATCCACCACCCGCCCCCCCTACCCCAGCACATTTTCTTTATCCAAGCAAATCCTCTGCTATCCTTTCTTTATCCTTGCAATTGTCCCTGTAGCTCATTCACTGGGTCTCACCATTAGGGAGAGTACTGTTTACTCCCTTCGTGTGATCATTAGTGAACTCGAAGAAGGTTCAGGATCACCAGGGGAATTGCTTTTCTGATTATTTGTGTTCAATCCCTCCCTATCCTCAGAAGGACAAGCCCCTGGGGGGTTGTATTGTTTGAAGGCGGAGAAAGGGTTCAGCCCTCTCTGAGTCCACCTTTGAAGAAACAGTTTCCTGAGATGTCTCTCTCTACTTAGCTAAATCAGGTAACCAACTCCGTGGAGTTCTAACAACTGTGTTTCCAGCTGCAGGGTTGTGTCATTCCCTAGATTATCAGGGCTGACACAGTCCTGCAGCTGAAAACACAGTTGTTAGAACTCCGCTAGATTATCTAACACATTTTCATCGCAGGATTGCTGTATGAGGTGGACGATGGGGGACTAAGTGTAAAAATCTCTAGCAGGCTTTCAGGGGCTGGGGCAGTGGTGGGCGGGGGTGGAGTGGTGGGGTGGGGGTGTTCCTGCGCCCCACCCCCACTCTCACAGGAATCTCAGACAGACTCTGAGCTCCTCAGCTTCTGCAGGGAAGCCCTTCTTACCAGAGGCCCTTCCTCACTGTCCAGTCTCTCTGCCCCCCTGCTCTTCTTCTCAGCAGATCCCCGGGGTGCCACTCACCTTCTCCTCTTGGGAAGTAACCTCTGCCATCCCCCAACTCTCCTCCTGGTTGGGGGGGGGGCGGCGGGGCAGGCAGTATTCTCTCCCCAAACTCATTCTCCATGTGGGAATGTTTCTTCCTGGCTGCCACCTTTTTTGCACCCTCCAAACAAATGCACCAGCATTACTTAGAGTTCTGCTGTCAATCATGTGGGCTGAGCACCTGCTTTATATGAATAAGACACATGAAGAATATACAGGGATTTACAGGATAGTAAATGGAAGATCCTGTAATGGAGATCCTGTAAATGGAGATCGTAATGGAAGTCCTGTTGGCTTCATCGCAGGGCATTTTATCTCTGAGAGCGTGGGTCACCCATCGTCCCCTCCTGGCCTCAGGTTAGCAAAGATGCACAGATCCATCCATTCTTTGTCAGAGCCCCTCTTCCCAGCACCGCGGACCAGACGAGTCAGGACAGAACCTTAGGTGCATGCTTGTCTGAAGAAAATGGGTTGGTCGCATCTCAGAGACCTTCTGGCTTGGAAAGATCGTCCCCGTGTCCATCCGAACCACTGATTCCTTCGCTTCTCACTCTCAATGCTGTCACTGCTTTACCGTTCCATCAGCTGTTTGAAGCTTTTGGGCAAATCCTCCCTTCCTTCAACTAGAAAGTAGCTTAAGAGAGCAGCTGCTAGGTCTTGTTCGTTGCCATGCCCGTAATACTAAAGAAAGTGACTGGCAAGCATCTGTCATGCACTTGTATTTATCTGTTTGTTTGGCTGTGCTGGGGTCTCAGTTGCTGAGGATCTTTGATCCTTTGTTGGGGTGTGTGGGTTCTTTAGTGGCGGCTTGTGAACTCCACTAGTTTTCATCACAGGATCGCCGTATGAGGTGGGATATGGGATCTAGTTTCCTGACCAAGGATGGAACCCAGGCGTGGAGCGGGGGAGGACAGGAGTGCAGAGTCTTAGCCTCTGGACCATCAGGGGCTTTCCCTGTACGAGACAGTTAATGGACTTGTGGGCAAATGAGAGGTGTACAAAAATGAAATGGAAATATTTTAGCATCCCATTAACCTAAGTAGAAAAATTGGAAGGAGGTTCTAATGTTTGAACAAGAGCAGGAGCACCATTTTTCTGGATGTCAAGACTCAATATGGCTAAAGACGCCAGTTATTACCTTTTGTGCGCCGCCCCTCAGTCCTGTCCGACTCTGTGACCCTTTGGACTGTAGCCCAGGCTCCTCTGTCCATGGAATTTCCCAGGCAAGAATACTGGTGGGTTACCCTTTCCTTCTTCAGGGGATCTTCCTGATCCAGGGATCAAACCTGTGGCTTCTTCATTGCAGGCAGATTCGCTACCTGGTGAGATATCTGGGGAGCCAGTTATTCCCTTAGCTGAATGCAATTCCAATGAAAATCTGACTTTTCTTTTTAATATATCAACATTATTCTAGGGGTCTACTCAAGAAACATGAAAACATATTTGCACATAAAACTTGGACGTGAATGTTCATGGCAGCATTATTCATAACAGCTCAAAAGTGTAAACATCTCACACACCCATCAAGTTGTAAGTGGGCAACTGAAGTGTGGTGCATCCATGAAATACCATGAAATACCACTCAGCAATAAAGAAGAAATATACATGCTGCAACAGGGATGAGCTCAAAACCGTATGTTCAGTGAACCACATGTAAAAGATCATACAGTGGACACTATCATTATGTTTAATATTAAAAGTTTGGAAAAGCAAATCTATGAGATAGAAAATAAATTTGTGGTTACCTCACCCTGGGAATTGAAGAGTGACTGGAAATAGGTACAAAGTTTCTTTGAGGGGGTTGGGGATATTCCAAAACGAGACTGTGGTAATGGTTGTACAACTCTGCAAACAACACTGAAAACCATTGAATTGGATACCCAAAATGGACCGATTTTTTATTATGTAAATTATGTATCCATAAAGCAAAGGTTTTTCTGCTTAAGTGTTTATATAAGAATGGAGAGAGAGGTATGCAGAGCCAAAGCACTTTTAGGGAAAAAAGAAAGCTGTGACAGGACATTAATTATTTCCTTTGGGAAAAGCCTTAGAAGGAGAATTTCTGGATTAAAGGATATACACAAAGTGAATAATAACAGTAGTTGAATACCATGCATGCATATTGATAATAAACAACCCAGGGTCAAAACTTCACACCTTAAATGAAATGTAATCTAAAATATATTAGAGTTTAAAGTAAAATGTATAATTATAACGTGTTTAAAGCAAACATAGGAAAAAAATCTGTGGGTTACTTTTGGGCTTGACGAAGTGTTCTTAAACATGCATAATCCATACAATAATTAAAAAAATCAATAAATTGCGCCTCATCAAAATTAAAATCCTTTGCTCTGTGAAAGACCAATCCTGAGTATGGAAGAATAAGAAAAAAATAATAAGAGTATGAAAAAATAAGCTACAGACTGGGAAATAATATTTGTAAATTACATAGCTGACAAAGGACTCATGTATAATATCTACAGAACTCAGAACTCAACAGTTAAAAAAAATGAAATCCACTTAGAAAATGGGCAATAGAGATGAACAGATATTTCACCAAAGAGGATGTCTGGATGACAAATAAGCCCACAAAAAGATGTTCAACCTCACTAGCCAGTAGGAAAATGCTAATTAAAGTCATGATGAACTATCACTACATTTCCACTAGAACAACTGAAATTAAAAAAAAAATGACAACATCAAATGTTCGTTATGATGAGACGAATAGAGGTCTCATACATTGCTGCTGTGACTATAAAATGGTACAGTCACTCTTAAAATTATTTAGTGGCTTTTACAAAAATTTAACACACTCTTAACATATGACCCAGCACTCATAAGTCTGGGCATTTATCCCAGAGACATAAAAACTTACAGCCACACAAAATCCTGGATACAGTTGTTTATAGCAGCTTCATATGTAATAGCCAAAAATTGGAAACAACAAAATACCCCTCAAGTGAATGGCTAAATAGACCTTCATACATCCACATCATGGAAGATGACTTAGCAGCAAAAAAGAACAAACTCTTTAGAGAGACAACAACTTGGATGAGTCTCCAGGGCAAGCTTCTGAAAGAAGCCAATCCTGAAGGGCTCCTATTGCATAATCCACTTTCAGGAGCCTCTCTAAATGCTGATATTACGGAGGTGGAAAACAAGTTAGTGATAGTCAGGGGTTATGGATGGTGATCGGGGTGGGGAAGATGGAGAGGGAGGGAGCTGTCTGTAACTATGAAATGCTAGAAGAAGGGAGATCTCTGGGGCTATGGACTAGTTTTGCAACTTGATTGCATTAATGCAACTCTATACATATACTGTATCAGTGGTAATTTCCTGGTTTTGATATTGTAGTATAGTTATGTAAGATGTTGTTACTGTTTAGTGGCTAAGTTGTGTTTGACTCTTTGTGACTCCCTGGACTGCAGCCCACCAGGCTCCTCTGTCCACAGGATTTTCCAGGGAAAAATGCTTGAGTAGGTAGCCACATGTTTCTCCAGGGATTCTTCCCAACCCAGGGATCAAACCCACATCTTCTGTTTGGCAGGCGGATTCTTTACCACTGAGCCACCTGGGAAGCCCTATGTAAGATACAACCACAAGGAAATACAGGGTGAAAGGTACATAGGACCTCTCTGAATTATCTATGTAACTTCCTGTGAATGTATAATTATTTTTAAATTAAAAGTTTAGAAAATTGGTAAAGAAAAAAAGGTGTGCAGATACAAATGTATTATAAAATTATAATTAAATTATTAAATTTATAATTAAATAATATAAATAATTTAAAATATATAGATGGATAAATCAATGAAAGATTTTTAGCATGTCAAAAATGATAACTTTTGTGAGCAAGTCAAGATTCTTTAAATAAATCTTGCTAGGAGTCATTCAGTTTTAAAAAAGAAGTTAGGTTCCTGCTTTTCACTATACTCTAGAGTGAATTCCAAACGGATTGAACATTTAAAAGTGAAAAAAATTAGACCTTTAAAAAATTAAAGAAAATGTGAATGAATGTATATTGGATCACAGGACAGCAAGATTCCTTTTAACCAGGAATCAAAGATCAAAGTCATAAAGAGAAAAAATGGATAGTTTGCACTACATAAAGTTTTAACATTTTAATTAATGAATATCAAAAAGAAAATTCAAAAACAATATATGAGGGAAAGAGTTTCTTATATAGTCACCAAAGAGTTGATATCCTTAACATATAAAAGTGTTTCCAATATCTAAAAAAAAAAATCTTAATTAGAAATAAGGGATAAACAGAAAAAAACTGGAAATTCCTAAAATAAAAATTTCAAATATCAAAGACAATTTCACTAGTAATAAAAATAACAAATTTAAGAATATAATTTTATTTATTTTATAATTAATAATTAATTGTAGTTCAATACAATTATTCACTTTCAAAACAGCAAAAAAAATCCTTTTTTTTTTCATAAAGGATAATATTCACTGTTTCTCAGAAATTAGGAAAACCTATTTGTGTGAAATGTAACATATGTTAAAAGCTGTATACTCTGACCAGTTTAACTTTTAGGGATTTTGTTTATTTTTTAAATTTTTTGTGGGGATGAGGGGCTGCTGTGGGTCTTCGTTGGGGTTTGAGGGCTCTCTAGTTGTGGCTCTCAGACTTAGTTGCCCTGTGGGATGTGGGATCTTAGTTTTATGACCAGGGATCAAACTTGTGTCTTCTGCACTGGAAAGGAGATTCCCAACCACTGGACCACCAGGGAACTCCCTTTTTTAGGGATTTAACTTACTGCTAATAATAACAATGGTCAAACATTTTTTTCAAAGCCAATAATAGCTGATACAGGTGGCATTTACCATGTGCAGTCATTTTTCTAATCTATGCATGTTTTAACTCACTTTAACCTCACTGAGATGAGAAAACTGAGGTTCCTGAAGGTTAAATCATTTACTCAAGGTCACACAGCTGCTGATGGGCAGAACCAGGATTTGAACCCAGCAGCCAAGCTCCAGAGAACGTGCTGTTAACTACTGAACTATACTCCCCATCTTCCTATGAAAGTACTTAGAGAACCATGCAAAGATGTATGTATAATACATGGATGTTCATCACCATTTTCTTTACAATGGTGAACACCAGAGTAACTTCAGTATAGAAAAGTAGAAAATCGGTTAGTTAATTGAGGAGCTTTATCTATCCATTGTATTGAAAATCAGCCTCCATTAGGAACGATGCTGTCAAGTTAGGCTGGCAGACTTTTCCTGTCAAGGGCCAGGTAGTGGGGACGCTGCCCTTGCTGGCCATATGGTTGCTGTCAGAGTTCTCCAGTCTGCCTTTGCAGCCCTAAGGCGTGCAGACACCGTGGGGACCAGTGAGATTCAGGATGGTGTCTGAAAAAGCTTTCATGGGATTGATGGAAGGACACCTACAAGCCTGGGGAGGCTGTCAGGCTTGCTCAGGATAATAGAGCCCAAAAAAGAGCCTGAGTCCCCAGTGCACCCCAGCCAGTGCCCCAGTGCTGCCCTGCCTGCCAACTTCTTGCATGTGAGAAGCAAAAAAATCCCATTTCGTTTGATAAAGCCTTTATTGGTTGGATTTTTGTAATGAGCAGCCAGAAGCATTCTTTAACTCATATAAAATGGAAGGGAAATTAACCATTTACAATTTTGCTTCAGACGCGCCCTGAGCTCTCAGAACTTCGGTTTTCTATTTGATGGAACCTAGAATGCAGGACAGTGTGGAGACCCCTATCAGAATTGCTCAGAGCTCAACTCTTCAGTGGGGCTTCCCAGGTGGCGCTAGTGGTAAAGAACCCAGCTGCCAGCGCAGGAGACTTAGGAGACGCAGGTTCTATCCCTGGGAGGGATGATCCCCTGGAGGAAGGCATGGCAACCCACTCCAGTATTCTTGCTGGAAAATCCCATGGACAGAGGAGCCTGGTGGGCTACAGTCCATGGGATTGCAAAGAGTTGGACACGACTGAGCAAGTAACACACACACAATCACCTCTTCAGTGAAGGGGCTTCATAGGTGATGTTTCTTTCACCTCTTTCCTTTTAGAATTTTTCACTTTTCCTTTTAGAATTCTTGGCTTCATAACAAAAGAAAAGAAAATGAATGTCTGTCTGTCTATCTACCAATCATCTGTCTGTCTCTATACAATCTAAGTACCACACAGCATGAAGTGAGAATTAGAAATAACACTCAACAGTGTCATCTCTTAAGGTGAAGCTTTTGAGACAGCAATGGATTCTTCCCTATATACATTTTCTCTTTATTTTTTTAAAAATATTTTGTAGTCCTCTCAGTTCTACAGAGATCTTTACAAGGCTTGCTTTCTTCCAGTCATTGGTGTTTTTTCATGTTGATTCCTTCTGCATTTGTTAGTCAAAACAAGGGGTCCTCTGAGGACTTGGATTTTAAAGGGGATGCAGAACTGAGCATTTGCCTTTGGATACATGCCCTAAACTTTCCTCCTCCTGCTTCTCTTTTAAAAGTGCCTCCAATCCATCCACCAACATGGCCAGTCCACTTGGGTGTGTATGTCTTTCCTTGGCATCTTTTGTGCTGAAGTTTAGGCTCCAGGAAGATTCCTGAGAAGGAGCAGGATTACAAGCCTTCGAAAGCATGTTAAGTTCCTTGCTTGTGTTGGGCAAAACCTTTAAAGCCAGAGAATACAGGGCTCCCTTCTTACAGCTACAGTCTTCCTGGCTTTACACCCATAATTCTAAACTAGGAAAGTGAACATCCTAAAAATACACTCCTTATCCACTTGGGTCTGGCTCTTTGGAACTTTCTAGGTTTCATCCAGTGAGTTTGATCAGTCAACCAGTATTAATAGGAAACATCTGGATGTGGGTCTCAGAAGACTGACCAAAGCCCTTCTGGAGATAACATCCCTCCCCTTCCCCTCTGGACCCCTACCCCCAAGTCACTCAACTAACCTGCATTTCAGGGGTGGGGAGAGATGGGGTCAGACTGGTGGGGAACCTAATTTAAATGTTGGCAGATGCATCCTGGCCTGAAGAGCTACTTGGTTGTTCAGCAAAAGATGCAGTGTGCCGGAAAGGTGCCAGGCGGACCATGGAGCAGCCTGCGTAGCCCTGGGAGCAACGCCGCATGAGTAACAGGGGGCTCTGCTCTCCTTTTGTCAGCCTAGACATCATCTTGTCAGTCTGTTAGGACAATACTGCCTAATAATAAGTTTCAGAATTTGTCAGAGGCAGAGATCTTCACACACCTGGGTTTATCTTCAAGGCAGCCCCATCGGTGCGCTTTGATGGATTATTTCCATTGTAAACATGGAGAAATCAAGGCAGCATCAGAGAGAGAAAAAGATGAGTCAGAGTGAGAATGAACTCAGGTGGCAGTCTGTGTATTTCTTCCTTCTGAGTTTGCTACAAAAACATTATTTACAGATTGTATGAAATGTTCGCACCGAGACCACCCCTTCAATCCCAACACAGTACCTATGTTGTAGCCCCATTTATTTTTAACTGAGCAGAGGTGGCTCGGAGCAACAGTTGAAAAGGTGAAAAGTCACCACTTCCATCACCCATCTCTCGGGTTACCTGCTGGGAGCAAAACGTCTGAGACCTTCTCCTTCTAGCTTTGGTTAGAGATGCTTCTTCCTCCTGGGCTCTGAGCCTTTTCCCAGAGGACTTCCTGCTCCTCTGCTTAGGTATCTCTGAGCAGACATGGGCATGCCATGTTTCCTAAATGAGTTGCCTAAGACTCAAAAGGTTATTTTAAAATAAAAATATACACCCAAACTAATTAAAATAATGGCAAAGGAAAAGTAGGGCAGAAGGCAATGACTGAATGACTGAGAAATGGCTGTTACCATGGTAATAATGGAGTGGGCAGGGCTAATTCTGGCCCTTCAACATGTGCACCACTGGTTCTCAAATGCTTCAGTGCCTCGGAATTACCTGAAGGGCTTGTTAAGAGGCAGGTATCTGGCCCCACCTCCGTGTCTGCTAATTTAGTAGGACCTTCTAATTTGTGTTTCTAAGAAGTTCCCAGGTCTAGCCCAAGGGCCAGATCTGTTTTGCTCCCTGCTTTGGCAAGGCGCCTGTGGCAAGGCGCCTGTAGAGAATCTGCCTGCAATGCAGGAGACTCAGGAGATGCAGTTTTGATCCCTGGGTTCGGAAGGGTCGGGAAGGTCCCCTGGAGAAGGAAATGGCAACCCACGCCAGCATACTCTGCTGGAGAATCCCGTGGACAGAGGAGCCTGGTGGGCTACAGTCCATGGGATTGAAAAAAGTTAGGACTGAACAGGAGCAACCTAGTAATGGTTCTTATGGATGAACTTTTGCAATTGATTCCCTGACAGGGGACACTGTCTTTGAACCCCAATTAAGCAAAATGCTGTTTCCTGCAAAAATGATTTCATTCTTCTCTTTCATATTAGTGGATCTAGATTATAAAAATGTATACCCAACGTGATGGCTTGAATTTCATCAGTCAAACTGGGGAATGCTGATTTCCTCCCTTGTTATATAAGTACTCACATAATATCCTCAGTTTTGCCTCTTGGCCCAAAAAGCTTAAAATATTTGCTCTCTGGCTCTTCACAGAAAATATTTGCAGCTCCCTGGTCTAGCAGATGCTGCGGATCTGGGGATGACTTTGAGGACCACTGCTCCAAACCGATTAACTAAACATCCCTCCTGCTCCCTGGCACAGCCTGCCCTGGCCATCACACAATGTCCAGAGACACATTCCTCGGTATTTATTGTTCCGCTCGAGGCAGGGAAGCTGTGGGGCCGAACAATGTGGCAAATGCCTTAGCGTTTGTATAGAAGGGAAGAGAATAGGGATTCGAAAAAAAATACAGTCTTTAGCTGTCAGCAGATTTTAAGGGAGGAGAAATTTGTCTTGGGTCCCATCCCACTTCTTTCTATAAGCCTTGCCTCCTTGGCATCTCAAGAACTTGGTACTCTGAGGATTTTCTGACTGTTCAAGATCCCCAACTGCTTCTCTTCATGTGGACCCCCCCACCCCTGCAGACCCCAACCACAGCTCTATAATCACCTCCCAAGCTAAGTAGTGGGTATGTAGTCTGTAGAGTATATCTTCCGAGTTTGTAAATCTCTTGATTGATTTCAAGTGTTTGTGGCACATATGCTGGCTTTTTCTGTCCTTTAATATACAATTATAGGGGCTTCCTAGGTGGCTCAAATGGTAAAGAATCTGCCTGCCAGTGCTGGAGCCACAAGAGATGCAGGTTCAATCCCTGGGTCAGGAAGCTCCCCTAGAATAAGAAATGGGGAGCCACTCCAGCATTCTTGTCTGGAAAATTACATGGATAGAGGAGCCTGCCTACAGTCCATAGGGCTGCAAAGAGTCGGACTCGACTGACCACATACGATTGTAAGTTGTAATATTATTTGGAAATGATTGCACTGAAAAATGTCACTTTTAAAGAAATGTTGACCTTTTTCTTGCCCCCACTCTTCAGCTCTGCTGTCAACAGCGGATTTTCGGTATTAAAAACTGCTGAAGGTGAAGTTTTCTTTCGTAGCTTCTCTTGAAGAAGGAGCACCACCAGGCTCCTGCCAACTCATGGAAATCACAATTTTCTCCAAGAAATACTGTGGCATCTTGACTCTTCTGACCAATAGATAAGTCAGCCTAGATCCTCATCCTGGCTGTTCCGTGGGCTCAGACTGCAGGCAAACTCCAAGGAAAGCAGCGCGATCTCACAACACGATGAAGATTGCTTTTGCCATCATGTTTATTAGCATGCCCCATGGCAGGAAATTACTCACCTTCCTTCCCTTTTTTAAATTTGAGCCACAGTTTGGAAGCCTCTGGCTTTAGTGAGAGCTTGGAGAGGCCAGCATAGTGAGGCAGTTAAGAGACCTTGAGTCAGAAGACCTCAGTTTGAGTCATCACTTTATCACCAAGAATGTGAGCTTGGGCACAAGGCATGGCTGCTCTTCACACCAGCTCCTCACACGTGCAATGGTGTGATAATCATGGCCACTCAGAGGTGTGTGTCAGAATTAAAATAGGTAACTTGCAGAGAGGTTGTAGGACAGTACTTGGCACATAGCTTTGTGAAGGCTCCATAAATTGTAGCTTTGCTGTGAGTTTATAAGAAGTTCTGTATTAACCAGAAGTTAATGAGGTATGTGTCTGTGCTCCCCACTAACCCATCCATCCATCCATCCCTCATCCAGCTATGATAAGCCAAGCACTCGCCTGGATGTGGGGATCCAGTGTGAGCAGGCCAGATGAAGCCCCAGCCCCTTCACAGCCTCATTTTAGTGGACTTTGGGTTCTCAAAGATGGAGATCCTGTCCATGCAACTCCATCTAGAGCCCAGCATGGCACTTAACCTAGAAGAGATGCTTAGCAGTGTTTATTAAAGAATGACTGACTGGGTAATTGACACTTCTGCAAAAGGAAAAGTCAGCTGTGGTTAGACTTCCTCTCCGCTGGCACTTGGAGCAGCATCTCCATAATGTGCTGCTGGAGTGAGATCAGAGCTGGGAGGGTCCTCAGCCTTGCCTCAGGGGCCGTGCCAGGAACTCTCTTCCCAGGGAGCACAGATGGGAAGTGATGGCGCCTGGAGAGATGGCGGTCATTCAGACAGCGGTCTTCATATTAATTGCAGGATGTAATTCCGTACTGAATTCCAAGGGGCAGTCACACGTAGGTGATTTTCCTATGTAACTCTGTATTCTTTTCATTGCCTTGATGTATCAAGCTAACTGTTAGTGAGTTCGGGAAGGAAACTCCGTATTAGAGTGCCTTGCACGCTCAGAGGCAGAGAACGCTTTCAGATTATGGAGCAATTAATTAAAGAACAATCATGAAAATGTTTCTGATAATTCACATCAAGCAGCTACTCACTGTTCTTTTATTATTTTGGATAATATTCATGATTATTGTTTAATTTGTTTTTCATAGGGATATACAGTTTTATCTAATCCTTCTGTAATTGTGAAGCAGTTTAGAGGTCCAGGTGCTCTGAAATTCTCCTTTATTCAATCATCCAACTTTTCAAAGAATCCCATTATGTAATTTACCCAGTTTATTAACACAGACATACACATTCTGTCTCTCTATTGCATATACACCTAATTATAAACTTACCTGTTTTAAACTTTTAGCTTCATAGCAAAAGTCATATTTCCATCTCTTTGTGATTCTAACTAATTTTAATAGGTCCACAGCCCCTACTAAGGAAATCCATGAATAGTCAACAAATATTTCTTGGGCAGTTACCTGGTACAAGGTACAGAGTTGGAATTTGGGAGCTAAGTATATGAAGAACTTGATCAAGGTTTGTCCTGAATCTCTAGGCATTTTTAGTTTTGTTTGGAAAATAAGATAGCATAGAATGGTAACTAATCATATAAGGCAATATCTATTGAGTGTCAAACAAGAAGACAAAAAATAACTGCTGTGGAGGTTCACAGAGACAGCAGTCTGCACAGTCACACTGGTCGTGGAAGCCTTGCCTACTTAATCGTGTCCTGCAAGTTTGCCCGATGCAACAGAAGGATGGCAGGTTGAGCCTTTTCCTTCGCTGCTCAGAGTGTGCACTGAACCGGCAGCTTCAGCAACACCTGAAAATTGATGGGAAATGTCCGCATCCTAATTCCCTCCAGACCGTGTGATTCTGGTACCTCACCTGGCAGATGAGGTTAAGGACCCCGTGCCAAGGAGATTATCCCGAATTATCTGAATGGGCCCAACGTCATCACTACAGTCCTTAATAGGCTCAGAAAAGGAGAGGTGATGACCAAGGCAGAGTGTGAGAGTCAGAGAGATTCAAAGCTGCCTCCCTGCCGACTTTAAAGATGGAAGGAAGCTGTGAGCCTAGGAAAGCAGCATCTTCTGCTGTCATCTTGACCTGAGTGCGGTGAGACCCATTTCACACCATCTCCGGAACTGTAGGATAATAGATTTGTATAGTTCTAAGCCAATATGATGACAGTAAATTGCGGGAGCAGCAACCACAGGAAACAAATATAGTGAGAGTGGCTGGTGAAGATGCACGGCTTCTTCGTGTTTTCTTTTTGGTTTGTGAAATGATGCGTGCTCCAGAGCCTTCCACGCGGTCCTAATAGAGACCATAAAGTTCAAAGCACTTTAACTCAAAACAGACCTGCCTCATCCCTCACTCAGAGCCCGCTCACTCTTGATGTCGCACACAATGCTCACAGCTTTGTGAACTAGTTATCCAGTCTGCAGCAGATTTAAAATAACAAATGAGGAGTTTTTGGAGCAAAAATAATGACGGTTACAGTCTGTGATGATGGATGACCTGGCTGCAAGGGAAATGATAGAAGACCCACAAAGAGGCCGCAAGAGGCAAGTGCTTAGCAGTAGAGGATGCTGAGAAATGTGACAGCTTGTGGAGGAGAAGCACTCAGCAACATCACAAGTCATGACTCCCCGTGTGACTTGTGACTCTGAAAGGTGGAGAAAAGGTTCAGTCATAACTAAGACACCTCCCCATGTGTGGGGAAGTGTGTGCCCTACGTTTGAAAGAGATAGCCATCAGCAGTAGTTAAAACTACTCTGATGCTTCAAGGCAAGGAATCTGCCTGCCAGTGCAGGAGATTTAGGAGACGTAGGTTTGATCCCTGGGTCGGGAAGATCCCCTGGAGGAGGAAATGGCAACCCACTCCAGTATTCTTGCCTGGAAAATTCCATGGACAGAGAAGCCTGGCGGGCTACAGTCCATGGGGTTAAAGAGAATCAGACATGACTGAGCAACTAAACAGATGCTTCAAGGCAGTCACTTATCTGGAAGGAATTCTTCTCTAATGATATTAAAGACTGTGGTATTTCGCTGCGCATCTCTTCTTCTCATAAAAATGATCATCTAACATGGTTTTCCAGAAGATAATGAAGCACCTCTCTACAGGACTTGATTCCTATACCCTTCCCTGGAAATGGCGTGAAGTGACGAATGGACCTTTGATTGCAGTTAGAAAAGGCCGCTCCTGCCTTCTTACCATCCCCTGAGAATAGCTGTTGGTTGGAGGAGGAAGTCTCAGCAAGCTTCAGAGTTAAGTACTTCCAATACAATTAGACAGAGTCACAGTTGACATTTAAACATTTTTTTCATTTTTCCCTTTTAACCACCCTATAAGCATTCACTAATTGAGCCTCCTCAGGCTCCAAGGCGAAAGAATTACTTCCAGTGTTCTGCAGATGAAAATAGTTCATGTGAGACTTTGGCAAGTTCACCTCTAGATGCAAAGGAGCCATGTGTCTCCCACAGGCCCTCTGCAGCATTTTAAAGTTGGCGTTGCTGAAAGGAGACCATGTTTCCATACACGGCACCCCAACGTCCCCCGGAGACAAACTCTTGCCATGCATGTGGTCTCATCGTGTGTACACTGAATAGCTGGTGGTACCCGTTGCCAGGTTGCCCTCCCTTCTCCTCAGCTGCTCCTCCTCTAGGCCACGCCCCATCTTTTCTCCCCTGGACCAGGGCAGGTGTGGGGGGAACCTCCTGAAGACCTCCTGCTGGCCCACCCCCCATCCTGTAATCTCTTGCCTCACAGCAGCTGGAGAATCTTGTAAAATCTGAAATCAGATCAATGCCACCCCCCATTAATATCCCCCAATGGTCTGCATTGCACTTATAATCAAGGTCAGTCTCCTCACCTGGACTTCAAAGCCCTGTGGTGCCTGGTCCAGGCTGCCTCTTGAAAGCTGACCCTGCTCATTTACACTGGCCTTTTTCTCAGCTTTGATCATTGCAGGCCCTTCGATCACCTTCCGACCTTTACACTGGCTGTTGCTCTGATCTTCTTCCCATCTCAGCTCAGATGTCACCTCCTTCGAGTCTTCTCCTAACAGCCCACTCTCAGAGACTGGAGGACTGATGTGAACACCATCATGATTCAAAAATGCACATTAATTTGAACATGTTGTTAAAGGTACCATGGGTTTTGGCCATTTGGACTTTTTCCCTCAATTTACAGTAGTCCACGAAAGTGGCGTTAAAATTTTGTCCTGATACTTGAAAAGTTGTAAAAAGGATAAATTCCAGCATGAAAGAAGACATAACTATTAAATAGGGACACAATTTTTTTTAAAAAAGCCACTTGATACTAAAAATGATGCCACTAGTATAACCTGAGATAGTTATTAAGTATATGTGTTTAGAACATTTCTTTTTTTTCTTTTTAATTTATTTTTTTATTGAAGCATAATTGCTTTACAGAATACTAATTACATTGTGACTTTAAGGATGTAGATATAAATACCTAGCACAGAGTCAGGCATTGATTACTGGTAGTTCCTTGACCCTCAGCTACGGGAGTGTGTGTTTTTCTAAGCTTCTCAAAGCCAGCTGCTACTGCTAAGTCACTTCAGTCATGTCCGACTCTTCGTGACCCCATGGACTGCAGCCTACCAGGCTCCTCCGTCCATGGGATTTTCCAGGCAAGAGTACTGGAGTGGGGTGCCATTGCCTTCTCCACAGAGCCACCTGAGACTCTACCTTTATTCATCAGCGCTTCATGGCAACACAATCAGGGTCTCTAAAGAAGAGAAAATTACTATAGTCTTACTGCAAGCAATTTAGCTATCAAATTGTGAAAGGGAAAATGTATCCTTCTATACAATTTCCATTTGGGGAGCAAATAAGTTTATTTGTTCTGTCAATGAAATGTGAAACTGAAGCCTTATAAAGTGCAAAAGTACTGGATGGTCTCTGGCAAAAAGAGGCAGAATGTTTTTAAAAAGATTAAAAATACCCAAACTTAGGGAAAATGTGTACTGTGTGATGGGACAGTGATATGTGCAACCCCATTGTCAGGAGGGAATGGGTCCGTGTACCTGTGATGCTGTTGTGTATGTCTGGCACCTCCATGCGTGTGGGGGCAGGGCCTGGAGGGTGGAACCACCCTGCACTCCCGCAGGAAGAGTTGAGGGGAAGAATTCAGAGGACAGTCCAGGAAGTCGAGGGGTTGGGAACGGGGAGAGGGGGCTGGGTAAGACATGAGGAAAGGGTGGTGAGATGCCTCCTCGAAGGAGATGGTGGACAAAGAATGGCTAAAAGGATATTTAAAGACAGGAACATGCGCTGTGGGATGCTCTGTCATCTGACATATGTTGAATATGTGACCTTTTCTCATGATCCTCCAGCCTTCAATAGGGCTGGCTTTGTATAGTGGGGTGTGTGTGTGTGTGTGTGTGAGTGTTGGGTCAGAAGCTGAATTTCTCATCCATTTCTCAAGACACCAAGTGAAAAAGTGGCCAGGAGAACAGAAATTCAGGGTTAACTTCCATCAAGAGTTTAGCCTGATCTGATGTGGTTCCTAAGAGTTTAGGAAGCCACAGTGACCTCTGAGTTATGACTCCTTTAAAGCTTCCGGGGCTTGTGGGTGGGAAAAAGCAGTGAAGGACTCCTTTTAGTGCCTCCTTGTAATGAAAGCTGTGGGTGCTTCGCCGATTGTAACTTTTAACTGGAAAGCTGGAGCTTTTCTTTTATTGTTTATAAATCTTTATTTGTGAGCGTTGGACCATAAAGAAGGCCGAGTGCCAAAGAATAGATGCTTTCAAATTGTGGTGCCGGAGAAGATTCTCAAGAGTCCCTTGGAGTGCAAGTAGATCTAACCGGTTAATCCTAAAGAAAATCAACCCTGAATATTTGTTGGAAGGACTGATGCTGAAACTGCAGCTCCAATCCTTTGGCCACCTGACGCAAAGAGCTGACTCACTGGAAAAGACCCTGCTGCTGGGAAAGATTGAAGGCAGGAGGAGAAGGGGACGACAGAGGATGAGATGGTTGAATGGCATCACCGACTTGACAGACATGAGTTTGAGCAAGCTCCAGGAGGTAGACAGGGAAGCCTGGTGTACTTCAGTCCATGGGGTCGCAGAGAGTCGAAACGACCTAGTGACTGAACAACAACGGCCGAATTTGGAGGACGGACTTCGACGCTGCACACCACCACCGCTGGAACACTTTTCATTCTCCTTTTACTAGATTCCTACCAAGGCACATGTTTGGGGATAATAGAAACATAAATTTAGTTTCATTGAAGAAAATTCCCTAAGGTGCAGTATTCTTGCCTCGAAAATCCCACAGACAGAGGATCCTGGCAGACTCCAGTCTATGCGGTGCAAAGAGTTGGACATGACTGAAGTGACTTAGCACGCATGATAGGATAATGGTTTCATAAAGATTCGAAAAGCAACAGCAAGTGCCTGGAAGAGAAATGTTGGTCTTCCAAGAAGCCATCAGAATTGTTGATGCTGTGCCAGACTCAGCGTGGTATAAGAGGCAGCCACCACAGATATGAAGTCACTGTATTTTGAATTCAATGCGGTTTATTCCACATGGCACATTTTTATTTAAGTGGGGGAAAAATAATTTTGAAATGATCTAGTTAAAGATTCTTCTCTGTGGCAGCACCTGAAAATATTAGGACTCACGTGGATAAGAGTGAGAGAGGGACTTCTTTTGGGCTCTAGTCTGAATTTCTATTTTGCAAGTTATTGTGGTTCTTTATTAAGCCAGCCTGTTGGCTTGAGGCTCCTAATATCTCCAGTTCTCAGTGACTTTATTTCATATACATTTCATATATTTTAAATGTGCCCTTTGAACACATTATTATGAAACGCTATATGAGAATGTCAATCTCCAAATAAAAGAAGGTTTCAGTTCTGTGTCTGGGAAGATGACTCAGTGACTTGGAGAGAAATCTACTGCTGTGCAAACAAATATAGTCCTGAAAGAACTGGCTGCAGTTCTATCTCCTTTCCTCTAGGAAGAAATCCTTCTATGTCCTTTAGGATCCGATGACAATTATAGGAGTCAGTGCAAGGGTCTGAAAATAGGCAGAAATATGCATCTGGCACGTTAGCCTTAAAAGGGACCACCGCCTATATGGAGAATGAAGCTTGCGTGTTGGTTGGAGTTTGAAATGAGTCATCATCATCTATCAACAGTGAAAATTAGAAAATGCTGTTACTTTATCAAATCTGACAGTGCAACTTTCTGGAAATAGGCAGCTAGCAAGATAGCACATAAGTGATGATGGGGAAACTTCTTTAAGAGGAAGGGAGAGTGGGGAATTCCCCATTAGCAGTCCAGTGGCTAATACTTTTCCTTCCAGTTCAGGGGGTGCAGGTTTAGTCCCTGGTCAGAGAGCTAAGATCCCCCACGCCTCCTGGCCAAAAAACCAAAACATAAGGCAGAAGCAACATTGTAACAAATTCAATAAAGACTTTAAAAGTGGTTCACATTAAAAAAATCTTTTAAAAAATGTTCAAAAATTAAAAAAAAAAAAAGAGGAAGAGAAAGGATAGTGATGACATTCCCTTGGTTCCTCTGTCCCACCTGGGGCTTCCCTGGTGGTTCAGATTGTAAAGAATCTGCCTTTAACACAGGAGACCTGGGTTATCTTCTGGACTCGATTCCTGGGTCCAGAAGATCTTTTGGAGAGGCAGTGGCAACCCACTCCAGTATTCTTACCTAGAGAATCCCACGGACAGAGGAGCCTGGCAGGCTACAGTCCATCGAGTCGAAAAGAGTCCGACACGACTGAGTGACTAACACACCACACACACCCCGCCCCCTCCTTCCCTCACATCAGTCTTCCCCTGTGTGTATGTGCATAGTCACATCTGACTCTTTGCGACCACCGACTGTAGCCCACCAGGCTCCTCTCTGTCCATGGGATTCCCAGACAAGAATACTGGAGTGGGTTGCCATTCCCTCCTCCAGGGGATCTTCCTGACCCAGGGTTTGAACCCGAGTCTCCTGTGTCTCCTACACTGCAGAGGGATTCTTTACTGCTGAGCCATCAGGGAAGCCCTCCCTTCCCCTGGTTAGTTCCATTTTCCCCAATTAATTGGATGCTCCCCCCGACCCTCCATGCCACACACACATTTACTCAGCTTAAGAAATCCCCGGCCAGAGAGTGTCTAAAGCTCTCACCAGGTTGAAACGGTCTCTGCCCAGCATCCACGGAGTTATGGTTATGACCCATGATCGCAAAGAATGTGAAACTCCTTCCAGACCAGTAGCTGCTGTCCACTGGAGCCAGGCAGTGTGATGCCCGAGACAGATCCGTACGTCAGATGGCCCATTGTCACCGTTGACTCACACCAACAGCCTGTCTGTGGTTTGGAAAGGACAGTACTGATGGTCTGCAGGCTTGGAATAGACCCGCCTCCTGGCTTCATCACCCTCACCATCACCACTCGGGACCCCACACTTCTTTCCTATCAAAGATTTCAGAGACTCCCTAAAAGGGACCACTGCTCCTGTGGAGAATGAAGCCTGCATGTGTATTGGAGTTTGAAACGCGCCATCGTTATCTATCAACGTTGAACGTTGAAGTACGTTGCTGCTTTATCAAACCTGACAGTACAATAAAAGTGAAAAGAAGAAGCAAGTTATTTGTGTCGCTGGAGCACGGTTTTTACTTTTTTTACATTTGGAGTATGGTTAACATTGTCCATGCGTTTTATTTCCAAGAAGTCTGCAGCAAATTAATGCTTCTGGGCTTCAGATATTTATAAGGATAGTTTGTATGTATTGAAAAGCTACCGTGTGTCAGATGCACAACTTGACATTCATTATGTGCTGTTCTGTGCTAAGTCACTTCAGCTGCGTCCAACTCTTTGCGACCCTTTGGATTGTAGCCCGCCAGGCTCCTCTGCCCATGGGATTCTCCAGGCAAGAGTACTGGAGTGGGTTGCCATTTCCTTCTCCAGGGGATCTTCCCGACACAGGGATGGAACCTGCATCTCTAAAGTCTCCTGCAATGGCAAGCAGGCTCTTGACCACAAGCGCCACCTGGGAAACCGACATTGATTGTGCTTGATCTTAAAGGATCATTGCCTCCTTTATAAGGATTGGTATGTTACCTTCACTTTACAGATGAGAAAACTGCAGCTCAGGGATGCTGGGTCAGGCTGCTGGTGAACACCCACGCAGGTGGTTTAGCTTCATAAGCTAGTCTTTCCACTGTATTATGTTTCCTTCTTTGTAAGATAAAGAATGCTGATGAAAAACCGTGGAATAGTCTTTTGCCACCAGTCAGGGTGCAAATGGGGGTCGTATTTTGTTTTGCGGTAGATAAAGAATTGGCTTAATAGGAAATCAGAAGCAGTGGAAAATATTTGCTCCTCCAGATGGAAACATGTTACGAGTTTATTTAGTAGTTTTATAAGTGATTTGGATCAGAAAGTACACAGTGAGATCTCTGAAATTAAAGATGGAAGTGAAATGTCAAACTGATAGGGATAAACCGTAGTACAATCTTGGGAGATTTCGTGAGTGGGTAGAGAAATAGCAAATGAGCTCTAGCGTGGGTGAGTTAAAGCAGTATATTCAGGGGAAATAATATAAACTTGGCTTATGATATAAACTTGGTTTAAATATAAGAAAAGAAGCTTAGAATCAATATAAAATATTATAAACTACATATTTCATATTTTAAAAAAGAGGTTTTTGATTTGTTATTTTTTCACCTTCATAAGGGCTTCCCAGGTGGCTCAGTGGTGAAGAACCCACCTGCTAATGCAGGACACGTAAGAGACGTGGGTTCGATTCCTGGGTCAGGAAGATCCCCTGGAGAAGGGAATGGCAACCCACTCCAGTATTCTTGCCTGGAGAATCCCATGGACAGAGGAGCCTGGTGAGCTACAGTCCATGTGGTCTCAAAGAGTCAGAGCATGCACACACACACATAGAATTTTAAAAGAGAAAATACTTGACCCCAGGAAGTTGCAACATCCGGCTCCGTAAAATTTCCTCCAGAGTAAAATATATGTAATTTCCAGTAGTACAGCATATTTCACATCATGAAATTCTTTGGGCTTCATTGAAAGAGAGAGGTTCTCCATATACATTCACAGTAATTATTTTGGAATCTAGTCTTTGTTTTCAGAGTCCTGGGGAATATTGTTCTTAAGATTTAGAAAAAAAGATCAGTTGACCAGAGTGAAGAGGAGCCCTTTGGGGTCCCCCATCTGTTTCTCTCCTCTCTGTGGTTTCAGGCAGTAGATGGGGGTGGGCGGGGAGGAGGGGGGCTTTGGGGATGGAGAGCAGGTGTGCCGGTGCGTGCCTGCTCACGCACTTACACCACTTACTTACAACGAAGAGATTGCTTTAAACAAACTGCGGTGATTTACAACAAGCTCTTAGTTGTTTGAAGCTTGTTCACCATTTTGCGGGTCACCAGGCACACGCATGTCAGCACATCTTAGTTGGGCCCTGGGGGAACTGGGCACAGAAGAGCATTCCAATGTTCTAATGGCGTGTCAGATGCAAAAGGATGTGGCAAGGCGGATGAGACATCTTCAGATGATTGACCTAAGCACAGATGCTGGCGCGCGCCTCGTTCTGTGCTCATCAGAATAAAACCTCCTGCCTCGAAGGAGCCAGTGGACGACCTGCAAGGTCTTAACCGTGCGTAATTGTGCTGTTCTGGCTCTCCTAGGACTCATGTTAGCCCGGTGCGGTAATGAAATTTGAGATGTCTTTGCAACCCCTAATACTGTATGAAAGGACGCTTTGTCAGCTGGCTGAATGGCCTGGTGTGTGTATTTGTGTACTTTTTTCTTTCTGTAATGCTTTGAAGATAGTTCTTGGTGCCTTGTGTAACTTTTCTGAGTCTCAGCTTCATGTCTCTGAAAGAAAACACACAGACACGCACAAAACCCCCACCTTCCTCTGTAGTTTGTAGACCTGCTCTTTGGTCATCCCCGTGGGGACAGCCTCAGAATCGGTGGGCCCTGGAGCTGACTTGTACTGGATCTAAGCGCTCGTTTTGCCTGTTTCTTTCTAGTTCTATACTCAGCGATGCCATGTGGGAAGCTTGAGATCTGCCATTTTGAGAGTCCTTACACCATGGAAACTGGACACAGTGCAGACCAAGCCATTTTTTTTTTTTCTGAAGTCAGTTGTTAAAGATTTACCAGCATCCATCCGCTCAGGATCCTCTTAGACCACAGTTCATTTCCCCTGAGACAACCTTCCAAAGCCTGAGGTAGGGTCCTCTTAGAGACTATTCTGCTTGGAAATTTGATGGGAAAGTCATGCCAGCAGTTGCACCCAGTGGCTTATAGGCAGTTCTGTTTCTCTTAGCATAAGACCGAGTATGAAGTGTTTCTTTCCAAAGTTAGTAGGAACATGGTTATGCCTCACCAAATAGAGTATCTTTTAAAAAAATCCCAACCAAAATGTGACCTTTTGCTGACATCCTTGATTCTCTTCTGTTGTAAAATATTGGCTCCTCATTGTCATTTCAGAATAATTGTAATAATTATAAATATAATTATATATTATAAATATGATAATTGGCAAACATGCTTTTCCTATCAATCAAGCAATGGAATATTTAATGGGTATTTCTCATATGTGAGGGGCTTCCCTGGTGCCTTAGACGGTAAAGAATCTGTCTGCAATGCTGGAGACCCAGGTTTGATCCCTGAGTGGGGAAGATTCCCCTGGAGAAGGGAATGGCTTACCCACTCCAGTATTCTTGCCTGGAGAATTCCATGGACAGAGGAGCCTGGCGGACTACAGTCCAGGGGTCACAAAGAATTGGACATGACTGAGCTACGGACACTTTAACTTCACTTTCTCATGTGTAAGACACTGATAGCCTATATGCTAGGTACAGAGGATAATTATGTGGCCTCAGTTATCGTCTCAGGAAGTATGGATACATAATTTAGGGTGAGACAAGACACACACATGTGAAAATTACGTAAGAGAACTTCCGTAACACTTATAATTTGAATGTATCCATTAAGTCTTCATCTTAAGGTCAGTCTCAGTACATTGTTACATCAACACACACACACACAGACAGACAGGATCCTCTTGAAGATTCTTATAAAAAAGTTTGGATGCCTGAAGACAAAGGTGGGAATTGCATCTTACATTATAAAGCAAAGATTTCTAAAAATCTTCTTTGAATATTTTTCCTCTTTCCCCAAAAATGACCCCTAGAGATCCATCTATGTCTTCTCCTCCCCTTCCTTCTCCGCCTTTCTTTTCCTCCTCCTCCCAGGGCACACAACTGTTACTAGTGGTAAAGAACCTGCCTGCCAATGCAGGAGACACAAGAGACCTGGGTTTGATCCCTGGGTTGGGAAGATCCTCTGGAGGAGGGCATGGCAGCGCACTCCAGTGTTTTTGCCTGGAGAATCCCATGGACAGAGGAGCCTGGTGGGCTGCAGTCCATGCGGTTGCAAGTAGTCAGACACAACCTAGCGACTGAGCACATAGCCAGGACGTGTGCAGATTGTATGCTCCCATCTCTCCAGATATTCTTGAGAATTTGGCAAAACAAGGATCTTTGGGGGAGCCTCCCCCTCCCTCCTTAAAAGGCAAAGGAGGAAAAGGGTGTAGATTTCATGTGATTTCATGGGTTTCTGCCACAAATGAGACAACAATTCAACAAGTATCATAGGGAATATTTGAAGTTAGAGGTAACAAGCTGGGGGTTTTAAATTCAGAGATAGATGAAAAGAGAAAAGGGTCATTTTAGGTGGTGGGAAAGCTTTAAGAAGGAGAGTGTGGTAGGTGACTAGAAGGTCTCAAAGAGGAGTGTGGTCACTGGCCCTATGGGGTCAATATTCCAGGCGTGGGCAAGTGACTGCCTCTTGCTTTTATCTTATCATTTGCTTGCACTTCTTCAAAGTGATCCTGAATCCACTATTCTTTTTTTTTTCTTTCCCCAAAGAGGAGGGGTCACCTGTGCTTCACATAGACTGGAAGCACAGGTGGCCCTGTAAAGGACAAGACAGAAATCTGTCTGTGAAAGACAAAGAGCCTTCAGGACATTGCCAGGTTGGTGTAGAAGTAGGCTCATACCTCAGATCTTTGGAGATTAGCCAGGGCTCCAAGTGCTCATGTACTGAGTGGAAGAGTTTTTCCGAATAGCATTAGGATCACAGTGTCTTTGAGGAAGAGACAAACGCAGGTCTCCTTTGCTGTGCCCAGTTTAACAGACAAACCTCAGGAATTGGCCGGGCAGTGGTGCCACCCTCCTCTTCAGGTCACAAAGTGTCAGCTACCAAATTCAGTGGTGCTTTTCTTTGTTTAGAGTCAATAGACTAGAAAACATTTTAGATCTGTTTTTGCTCTTCTTGTCCACGCAGACTCCAGTGACTTTGGGGTAAAGAGGGAACTTGGCAGTGTATTCTGTTGTCAGCAAGTTTGCAAAGTTCCTGGCTTTAGAATTTTCAGCCTCCTCCTTCCAGCCTGGTTGATGGGTTATGGAATCTCACTCCACAGTTATGAGTCATTGAAAAGTGAACGTGTTAGTTGCTCTTTACAGCCCCATGGACTGTAGTCCACTGGGCTCCTCTGTCCATGGAATCCTCTAAGCAAGAATACTGGAGTGGGTTGCCACTTTTTCCTTCAGAGAATCTTCCTGACCCAGGAATCAAGCCCAGGTCTCTTGCCAGATTCTTTACTGTCTGAGCCTCCAGGGAAGCCCTGTGAGTCATTATGAGGACCCAAAGTTACCTTGGTGGATCTTAACACCTTCCTTTGTGATGATAGAGTTGTGAGCCTGGGACCTAGGGAGTCTGAGGCATTATGTAATTTCTGTATGCAGTTGTTAAATTCACAGCTACCTGATTTCCTTCATTTTCAGGCCTGAACATCTGTAATAATCTAAATAGCCTCTTTCCTGCTAACAATCAGCTAAGAAGCACTCTCGCTTTCTGACAGCATCAAAGACACTTGAGTCATTGAACCGCATCTCACCAGGGCGTCAGGGATGTTGGCTCATCTGGATTCTGGATGCTTTTCCGTCCACAGCAGCGGCTCCTTCCAACCACATGACCTCGAGTGAGTTGTTTAACACCCTCCTTCCTGAACCTGAGTTTTATCACCTTCTGATAAAACTAAGGTCACATCGTGCATCTTCTCAGCCTCTTCTGAACATCCAGATTAGCTAATACCGAAGACATCACTTGGAAGCCAGAAAGCTCCCTCCAGTGTATTAATAACTTAGATCCTCCTGGATGATGAGAATAGTAAGACCACAGTGAATCACGTGCTGGCCCCAGGAGCTGGCTTTCAAGGTCAATTCTCAGGTATCTTTTGTAGCATTTTTAGGATGAGTGACATGCAAAAGCATTAGGGGTTTTCTTAACCAGGTTATTCATTTTCTCTGAGCTTCTCTTACATTGCCCCCAAATTCAAGTCATATTGCCAACATGGCACATTATTATGGTTTCTTTGACATTAGATAAATTTGGGGGAAAAAACAGCGGTAAAAAATTTCCCATACAATTAACAGTCTGCTTTCTGAAGAGGATTGTCTGCTCAACTGTAGGGGTTTTGGTTCTTCTGTGTGGGCCATGAAAACCTTGCCTTCAAATAAATGTCGAGTAATTATGTATAGGGGGCTTCTCAGATGGCTCAGCGGTAAAGAATCTGCCTGCCAATGCTGGAGTCACAGGAGATGCAGGTTCGATCCCTGGGTCAGGAAGATTCCTTGGAGAAGGAAATGGCAACTCACTCCAGTATTCTTGTCTGGAGGATCCCACGGACAAAGGAGCCTGGCGGTCTACAGTCCATGGGGTCCCAAAGAGTTGGACACGACTGAGCGAGTCAATAGCGACAACAAAGCTAATCTCTGCATCTGCAGGATGAAGATAGGAAAAGAACTTCCAGGCAGGGTTGCTGTGAGAATTAAGGAAGTTGATGAGGGGAAAAGTGAAAAGTGCCACTATATTATTATTGTTGTTGTTGTTATTGTAAGCAGCAGCGGCTGCAGCTTATACTTGGCTAATTCTCCTTCCTAAGAGCCTCCATGCAAGGAAGATGGTCCTGTGAACTCCAGGAGGTCACAGCTCTGGCCCCCAGCAGCTCTGGGCATTCACACAGTCAAGACTTTTCCCCAGAGCTTCATCCCAGGCCCAAGGTAGGCGGTGGTTCGGCTCCACGCGTAGGCTCTGGAGCGGAAGTTTCTTTTTGTTTTCTTTAAGGACAGAGCAAGCAGCTGCTGGGTTGCCCTCAGACTGCAGTTCAGTGATGACACTGCGCTCTGAACAGGGGCTGGAGGCTGAGCCCAGGAGTTCAGTGTTCCGAGGGAAGAAACTTGGCCAGCTCTCCATCTGCAGAAGGGAAGGGGGGTGGGGCATGCAGGGAGCAGGGACAGGGAGCTGGGTTCCCCCCACCTTTGCACCCGTGGCCCTTGACTTCTTGGGCCCTCACCTGGCCAGCTGGTGCCCTCCAGCCTGCCCTGCTGTGGACACAGAACTTTGAACAAGTGTTTCCTAAGGGACAAGGTGACATTGTCATTTTCTTCCCCTCCCATCCTGGTTGCTGGGCCATGGGCTGGACGCAGGGAGAACAGCATGGTTCCCATACCTGCCTCGGAGCTCAAGGACCTTGAAGGAACTGAATGGAAAGGAAAACAGGAGTTGTTGCCTCTTTTGTTTTCTCTTTAAAAAATATGAAAAGACCCCTGAACCCATGGTCTGGACGACTCCAGCCACATGACTGCTTCCTTTTGTCATGGAAATATGTTGCATAGAAGACTGTTTCCTGGATTGGCACCTTGAGGCTGTCCATCTCCAGCAGCAGAGAACGGCTGGCTGTCATTCCTGGAAATAGGAAGCACTGGCCTGGGAGGAGGTGGAGTCGAGTCTGCCTGATTTTGCTTTTCTGAGGGTGACTGTGTCAAGTTCTTGGCTCTGTGGCCGAAGTGATGGCTCAGCCAGTGCTGCCCAGTAGGACTTTCTGCAGCGATGCAAGTGGTCTGGGATCAGAGCTGAGCCCACGGCGGCCACCAGCCCTGTGGCTAGTGACAAATTGAGTTGCTGGTTTAGGTTTTGTTTTGAAGTGTAATTAACATGGCTCAGCTGGTAAAGAATCCACCTGCAATGCAGAAGACTTGGGTTCGATCCCTGGTTTGGGAAGATTCCCTGGAGAAGGGAAAGGCTATTCACTCCAGTATTCTGGCCTGGAAAATTCCATGGACTGTATAGTCCATGGGGTTGCAAAGGGTTGGACATGACTGAGTAACTTTCACACATGTCACATTAAATTAGTTTCAGGTGTGAAAGTGTTAGTTGCTCAGTCTTGTCCAACTCTTTGTGACCCCGTGGACCGTATCCCACCAGGCTCCTCTATCTATGGGATTCTCCAGGCAAGAATACTGGAGTGAGTAGCCATTCCCTTTTCCAGGGGATCTTCCTGATTCAGGGGTCAAACCCAAGTCTCCTGCATTGGCAGGTACGTTCATTACCACTGAGCCACTTGGGAAGCCCCTGTTATACATATAAATGATAAAATCTCAGCTGTGATAATAACAAATATGGGGGAATGATATTTTTCTTTAAAGTTGACAGTCTTTTAGAGAAAAAGGTAAATGAAAAAACTTATTGAAAGTGATTTTACCAAGTTTTATTTTTCCTCAGTCTCAATATGCCTATATATATATAGTGTATATAATTCTTCACTATAAGTCATTAAATAATAGGTCATTATAATAGATGTTACTTTCTGGAATCATCTCAAATTAAAATTTGTTGCTTTGAAAGCATTGGTCATGTAATTAGAGAAAAATATAAGGCATCAATATTTCAATTGAGGATACAAAGTTATTACTATTTTCAGACAATGTAGTTGTTTACATAGAAAGTACAAAAGAATCAATTGGGTGAAATTTTGTAACAACAGATGGTAATTCAGCTAGGTGGACTGATTTCAAAATTAATATCCAAATTCAGCAGCATTTCAATAAACAGGCAGTATTTAGCTATAAAATGTAATGAGGCAATCTACCTCATTTATTAGTGTAAAAATAAGATCTAGAATGAACTTAATAAGAAATGTGTACACCTATATATTTTTAAAACTATAATATTTTCTTGAAGAACATAAAAATGTAATTGAATAAATAAAAAGACCAATTTTTTTCTTAATACTGTAAACAGATCAATTTACCAGAAATTAATCTGGACATGGAACAACAGACTGGTTCCAAATCTGGAAAAGAGTACATCAAGGCTGTATATTGTCACCCTGCTTATTTAACTTATATGCAGAGTACATCATGAGAAATGCTGGGCTGGAGGAAGCACAAGCTGGAATCAAGATTGCTGGGAGAAATATCAATAACCTCAGATATGCAGGTGACACCACCCTTATGGCAGAAAGTGAAGAAGAACTAAAGAGCCTCTTGATGAAAGTGAGAGGAGAGGGAAAATGTTGGCTTAGAGCTCAACTTTCAGAAAACTAAGATCCTGACTTCCAGTCCCATCACTTCATGGCAAATAGATGGGGAAACAGTGGAAACAGTGGCTGACTTTTATTTTTTTGGACTCCAAAATCACTGCAGATGGTGATTTCAGCCATGAATTTAAAAGATGCTTACTCCTTGGAAGGAAAGGTATGAGCAACCCAGACAGCATATTAAAAAGCAGAGACATTACTCTGTCAACAAAGGTTCGTCTAGTCAAGGCTATGGTTTTTCCAGTAGTCAAGTATGGATAAAGAGTTGGACTATAAAGAAAGCTGAACCCTGAAGAATTGATGCTTTTGAACTGTGGTGTTGGAGAAGACTCTTGAGGGTCCCTTGGACTACAAGGAGACCCAACCAGTCCATCCTAAAGGAAATCAGTCCTGAATATTCATTGGAAGGACTGATGCTGAAGCTGAAACTCCAATACTTTGGCCACCTGATGCAAGAAACTGACTCATTGGAAAAGACCCTGATGCTGGGAAAGATTGAAGGCACGAGGAGAAAGGGATGACAGAGGATTATATGGTTGGATGGCATTGCCAACTCGATGGACATGAGTTTGAGCAGGCTCTGGGAGTTGGTGATGGACAGGGAAGCCTGGTGTGCTGCAGTCCAGGGGTTGCAAAGAATTGGACACAACTGAGCGGCTGAACTGAACTGAACTGAACTAATCCAGAAATCCAATGTAATCTTCATCAAAATACCATCAGTAACTTTTATAACCTGGAAACCTATTATTAAAGTTATCTGGAAATGTAAACTTGTGGAAACTATATATCAGTGGATTCCCAAATATGCAACAAGAGTTTTGGGGAAGGAGGTGTTAATGTTTATCTATAGACAGCAGAAGTGAGAGGTAAGGCGTTGATCCAGCGCCTCAGTTTTTATTTCATAACCATCTATGCTACTGAAATTTTCAGTAGGCACATGTATCACTTATATGATTAAGGTGGTAATTGTTTATTTTAAAAGGACATTTTCCATGATGTAGAGTGGTGATGCTAACTCTTACTGCTCATGGGACTCAGACAGGGAGCTTTAACAGCAAAGCTCAGATCTCACCTCCAGATTTGGGTTCAGTTGGTCTGGGGTAGGGGACCAGGCATCTGTATTTTTTAATTTTTATTTATCGTTATTTGTGATATTTTATTTGTTTATTTATTTGGCTCTGTTGGGTCTTAGATGAGGCACTTGAGCTTCTCTCTAGTTGTGGTGAGCAGGCTTAGTTGCCCTGAGGCCTGTGGGATCTTAGTTCCCTGACCAGGGATCAAACCCATGTCCCCAGCATTGGAAGGTGAATTCTTAACCACTGGACCACCAGGAAAGCCCCTGTACTTTTTTTTAGAAAGCTCCCAGTGACTCCCCTGTGCAGCCAGGGCAGAGGGTTGCTGCTTTGGTGGCCCACGGTGGTGTCATGCCAACTGTGGTCACAACCCGTGGTCATGAGACCAATTTAATGGGTTCAGTTCAGTTCAATTCAGTCACTCAGTCATGTCCAGCTCTTTGAGACCCCATGGACTACAGCATGCCAGGCCTCCCTGTCTTTCACCAACTTCCAGAGTTTACCCAAACTCATGCCCATTGAGTCGGTGATGCCATCCAACCATATAATACTCTGTTGTCCCCTTCTCCTCCCACCTTCAATTTTTCCCAGCAGTCAGGGTCTTTTCCAATCAGTCAGTTCTTCACATCACATGGCCAAAGTATTGGAGTTTCAGCTTCAGCATCAGTCCTTGCAATGAATACCCAGGACTTATTTCCTTTAGGATGGACTGGTTGGGTCTCCTTGTAGTCCAAGGGACCTTCAAGAGTCTTCTCCAACACCACAGTTCAAAAGCATCAATTCTTCAGGGTTCAGCTTTCTTTATAGTCCAACTCTTTATCCATACTTGACTACTGGAAAAACCATAGCCTTGACTAGACGGACCTTTGTTGACAAAGTAATGTCTCTGCTTTTTAATATGCTGTCTGGGTTGCTCATACCTTTCCTTCCAAGGAGTAAGCATCTTTTAAATTCATGGCTGAAATCACCATCTGCAGTGATTTTGGAGTCCAAAAAAATAAAAGTCAGCCACTGTTTCCACTGTTTCCCCATCTATTTGCCATGAAGTGATGGGACCGGATGTCATGATCTTAGTTTTCTGAATGTTGAATTTTAAGCCAGCTTTTTTACTCTCCTCTTTCACTTTCATCAAGAGGCTCAGTGGGTTGGGATCAACAATTAAAAAAAAAAAGCCTATGTAGAGGATCATGTCATCTGCAAACAGTGAGAGTTTCACTTCTTCTTTTCCTATCTGGATTCCTTTTACTTCTTTTTCTGCTCTGATTGCTGTGGCCAAAACTTCCAACACTATGTTGAATAGTAGTGGTGAGAAGTGGGCACCCTTGTCCTTGTTCTGATTTCAGGGGAAAATGCTTTAATTTTTCACCATTGAGGTGATGCTTGCTTGTGGGTTTTGTCATATATTAGGCTTTTATTATGTTGGGGTATGTTCCTTCTATTCCTGCTTTTTGGAGAGTTTTAATCATAAATGAGTGTTGAATTTTGTCAAAGGCTTTCTCTGCATCTATTGAGATAATCATATGATTTTTATCTTTCAATTTGTTAATGTGGTGTATTACATTGATTGATTTGCGGATATTAAAGAATCCTTGCATTCCTGGGATAAAGCCCACTTGGTCATGGTGTATGATTTTTTTAATATGTTGTTGGATTCTGTTTGCTAGAATTTTGTTAAGGATTTTTGCATCTATGTTCATCAGTGATATTGGCCTGTAGTTTTCTTTTTTTGTGGCATCTTTGTCTGGTTTTGGAATTAGGGTGATGGTGGCCTCATAAAATGAGTTTGGAAGCTTACCTTCACAGAAAATTACTAGAGCTAATCAATGAATATAGTAAAGTTGCAGGATATAAAATTAACACACAGAAATCCCTTGCATTCCTATATACTAACAATGAAAAAACAGAAAGAGAAATTAAAGAAACAATACCATTCACCATTGCAACAAAAAGAATAAAATACTTAGGAGTATATCTACCTAAAGAAACAAAAGACCTATACATAGAAAACTATAAAACACTGATAAAAGAAATCAAAGAGGACACACACAGATGGAGAAACATACCGTGTTCATGGATTGGAAGAATCAATATTGTCAAAATGGCTATTCTACCTAAAGCAATCTATAGATTCAATGCAATCCCTATCAAGTTAACAACGGTATTTTTCACAGAACTAGACCAAAGAATTTCACAATTTGTATGGAAATACAAAAAACCTCGAATAGCCAAAGTAATTTTGAGAAAGAAGAATGGAACTGGAGGAATCA